>NW_020837947.1:33811787-33962158 GCF_003676395.1 Aethalodelphis obliquidens | reverse complement strand
AAAAAAAAAAAAAAAAAAAAAAAAAAAAATAGCAACATGCAACTACCAGCATTTCACTCTTGGGCATTAATCCCAGAGAAATAAAAAAATATTTTCACACAAAAACTTATCTACAAATGTTTATAGTAGCTTTATTCATAATAGCCCTGAACAGGAAACAGACCAAATATTCTTCAACGTGTGAATAGCTAAACAAATTGTAGTACATTCATACTATGAAATACCCCTCAGCAGTAAAAACGAGTGAACTATTAATTCATTCAAAAATCTGGATGAATCTCCAGAGAATTATGCTGAGTGAAAAAGCCAATCCCAAAAGGTTACATACTGTATGATTCTCTTTATATAACACTTCTGAAATGGCAAAATTATTAAAATGCTGACTAGAATAATGGTTAAAAGGTGTTAAGGAGGAGATGGGGGAGGTGGGAAATGGATGTGGCTATAAAAGGGCAACATGAATCACAGGATGATAGAAATGCTCTGTATCTTGACTGTATCAATGTCGATACCCCGGCTGTGATGTTGTACTCTATAGCTTTGTAAGATGTTACAACCAGGTGAAACTGGATGAAGGATACATGGGATTTCTCTGTATTATTGCTTACAATTTCATGGGTCCACAATCATCTCAAAATAAAGGGTTTAATTTAAATATATGTGTGTGTGTGTGTGTGTGTGTGTGTACTATGTGTGTGCTGCAGTGCAACTTCTCATACCAGTGTCAGACTGAGAAAGCCTCAGGCAAATACAGGAACACATGCAGACAAAGGGAAGTAGTAGAAGGAGCCTGAAGAAAATGAATAACCCCCAAACTGCAGTAAGTCCTTAGGAGAGTCATGATAGCAGAAATAGAGGCAGTGGGCTATACTGACTGGAAAAGATGTGAGCGTCTTCCTACCTTTGGGACTTCCAGAGGGACTCTAGAGCAGCACTGTCCATTAGAACTTTCTGCAAGGATGGACATATAATTTGAGCTGCCCAGCACTGCAGCCAACAGCCACATGGGGCTCATGAGCACTTGAAATGTAACTAAGGTAACTGAGGAACCCATAAATTTGTTTACTTTAATTAATTTAAATTTAAATAGCCACATAATGGCTAGTGGCTACCATATTGAAAAGCATTTCCTTTTTCTACTAAAAGAAAAAAAAAGCTTATACGAGAGCCTAGGTTTTGCTATTGGTAAAGTGCTTCAGAGCTTGGGTAATTTGGGCATCCTTGTATCACCTTGATTGTCCTCTCATACTAATGATGTCAGCAACAAACAACTTATAGTCTCTTACACATGCAGTAGGTGATGTATGATTATGGCCAAACGGGGTCGATGTGGAAGGCTGGTTATTAATATTCATGGGACAGGCATTCCAGAAAGTAAAAATATCACTTTTCAGATTTAAACAAATTAATATGTACTAAATAATTATCTGACATCTAGTGTCTTTCCAAGATGATCTGATTACAAAATAAAAAGCCAGTGGTTGGAGAGAACTTAGAGCAGATTTGAACTGTAGGCAATATATTGCTATGGTTCTAAGTAAGTTCTCCTAAGAGCTTCTTGCAGAGTAACAAAAGACAGGAGAGGCAATGAGAAGTTACCAGGTGCCATGGGGTGTAAGTATGCAGCGAGGAGAGCCCAAATATAATGGCAGCTGCAAACACTGAAATGGCCCTTCACAAACTGGTTAAAGAAAAGCAGAAAAATGGGGCCAAAATGACTCCCAGACCACGATGCTGGGGCACCAAGAGAAGGCTGGTGTACTAAAATGTGGAAAAACTGGGAAGGAAACACCGTGCTCGGTTCCTGATATATTGTTTCTAACGTCAAATGGTCATCCTTAAGCAGAGATGGTCCTATCCAGTTCCTCTTAAACAACTGTTTGCCAGCAGGCTGCATCAGAATTAACTGGGGAAAATTTTAAAATACAGATTCTAGTAGGGCTTCCAAAAATTCTAAATCAGATTCTCCAGGGTAGAACCCAGGAATATGTTTTCTTTTTTTAAAGTTCCCTAGTAGATACCAAAGTTTACTTAGGTTTGAGAAATACTGTTATAAATCATGAAATAAGTAAAAGAAAATCAGGACTACATATGTCAACCTGGGAAATGATACAAATTTGGGAGTGAGTTAGTTAAATCTTCAAGAATAAAAACAAAACAAAAGCAACTCTGGATAGATCTGCTCCCCTGAGAGTGAGAATAGAGTATCTGGGACACGTGCAAAGATAAATATTTAATGTTATTACCTGAAATACATCAGCATAGACAATGAAATACATATGTATGTGTTCAATACTTTTAACCTATAGCCCTGAGGAAGGGATGAGAAAAATGTTAATATTTGAAGTACACTAATCAGAAATATAAACCCAGGGTGACTAGTTAACACAAAAAAGATTAATCAGAAGTTCATACTCTTAAAACAACTATCACAAGTGTCACCTACATTTATCTCATATTAACATAGTTTTCTTAATTAGAATAATGAATACCAGTCTTAAGATTGCCTTATTGGTGAAATCAGTGGTGTTTAAAATGTGTTGATTAGTTTCAAATGTAACACAGGAGCTCCTGTTCCTGCAAAGGGGTATAAGAATCTAGTGAGCCCAATATAGGCCCTGGGCTTCACAATCCTGGTTCAGCAGTTGATTCAAAGCAGTTTTGTCATCTAACTAGAAAGATAGCTGGAATATTGCTGCAGAAGTCTCTAATGAACCTTTCATGCAAGGTGCTGTCAGAGTATTTAAAAAGACAAATAGATGGGACTACATCAAGCTGACACACAGGTCACATAAGTGTTTTGATGCCTGCTTGCAGATAAACATCTTACATTTGACAAAATTTCATTGCATGAGACCACATACTTCGAAGGATTGAAGGCTACCAAAATCTACCAGAAATAACCTAATAACGGTGAATGACAAAATCCATTCTGGTCAGTTTGCAACAAAAGTCATTTTCTCCAGAAAAGTTGGCATGACTTTTTTTTTATCAGTCACTCTTAATAAATAGGATGAAATTAATATTCACCATGGGTTTATTTCAATAAATAAGAGCTACTAAATTTTACTGAGCATTGAGCTTGTGGTTTTTTAAAACATGATGTTCCCTTGAATAATTCTGCTTTGTTTTTTAGAGAAAACTGACTTAGAGAACCAACCAGCATGAAGCCCAACAGTAAAAATACAATGCTGCAGGTCATTTGTCAGATGAATGGCATCTATCAGTAGATAATTTCACTGTCAAATTTTTAATGAGAACTTGCAAACGAATGGCTTATTGTTCCAAGTAAGAAGAGAACGTTCTTAACAGCAGAAGTTAAAATTTCCATTCTTACTTCCATCTTTAGTGGTTTAAAGCACTCATTTAAACTTTAAAGCACGTTGCAATAAGAAGTAGTTTACTAAATGTCATCTTTAAAGAAGTCTTCTTCAACATAATGTTATTTCTATACCAAAAAAGTTTCATTAGGTATATTATCAGAAAATTCCGATGTTCTAATTAGTAGTTGACCAAAACTATATCATATATCAATCCAGGAGTGATCACACAACCCGTCAAGCACTTGTTAGTGTAGAGCACCACATGACACACCTTTGTAGCTGTTCTGTCTGACTTCATGAGGATTCTTGACTTCTTTGAGAGGGCTATGGTGACTTAATGAGCTTTGTTACTGCAAATTCAGCATACTGCCAGGTATTCAGCAGCCATTCAGTGAATTAGCTGAATAAATGGATATTCTTGGGGATTCATTTAATCACTTGATTATTTATGTTTCCTTATAGTTAATTATCATTAAGAAAGATAATCGTTGATCCTGTTATTTGAAAAAGAAAGTTTTGTTCTTCTTTTTATTAATAATCAGTGGATAGAATAATTGCACAAAGACTTTGTGGATAGGTCTCTGCCTCTATAAAATAAGGAGGTTAATTTTGTTGATCCAGAATGCTGTCTTATTCTAAAAAGAGTAGATTTACTAGAAATGCAGAAAAACACTTTTTTTTTTTTAATGGACAAATTACGAGAGGGCAGGGTATAGAGAAAATAAAAAGAAAATGGATCCTTGGGGCAGTCAGCTGCTTCTCCTGTCGCGGCTCTGATGCACTGGGAGAGACCAGACCGAGGCAGCCAGCGTGGGGACGTCAGCATAGCAATCTCACAGCCTGTGGCTGAACTTCCAAGCTCGGAGCTGCCCCCTCCGCGTCCGATTCGACGCGTCTCACTAAGCTGGTCTTCCAGGATTTACAACCCTCCCTCTCCAGGCCGGTCCCGCCGTGGCGTATTTTCCTACCTGCCAACGGAAGCTGCACCTGCGTTAACCTTCCTCGGGAGGCCATGATTTACACCCGACCCCAGAGCCCGCTCCCAGCCCGGTCACTAGGGTCACAGTCACCTCCTAATCCTGATTTTTTAAAGCATGCAGTGCGTGTATAGTCGACCTGGAATTTTTTTAGGTGTCATCTCTATTATTATCTTCTTAATTATTTGTCCTTTCTTTGAGAGAAAAACTTGATAGCAGTGGATGTTATTTTATATGCTCCCCCCCCCCCCCAACCGGCTTCTGTTTTACTACAGCACATAACTGGTACTCAAAGTACATTACTGTCAAAGAGCATCTGTAAACGTATCCAGTTGCATATGACTACAGTACAAAGGAGAATGGAAGGGAGGCAGGGAGGGAGGGAAGGAAAAGAGGAAGGTCCAGCCTGTGTCTGTTCTAAGACAAGTTCAAATTTTTATTATTGTCAAGTTCCCATTATCTCTCTGAACATGCTAAATCGTTGCTGAGTTTTTTTTTAATTACTGGAATAAATACGTACACTATAATGTATTTAAATAGGGATTTATTTAAATTAGTAACTATGTTACTAATATTCAAAATCAGAGTGGTCTCTGATAATGAACACAATTCAAAACTCACATGATTTGATTTCACAAGTTCTGGGAAAAACTGTTTTAAATATGTTTTAGGCCTTTCCGGATGTCAATAAAGAAGTAACCAAAAAAAGTCCTTTGGTCTGTGGTTAGAATTCACACATCGTTTATGGGGCAGGTGTTCTTTCCTTAACTGACACAAGTGCTGAATCACTAAAACCAACCCTTCTAATCTAGAGTAAAACGGTTTAGACCTAATTATAACAATCAGAAAATCAGAAAGTTAATTTCATTACATAGATTAGTAGAAGCCGTCCCCATTTCCTAATAAATTATTTTCTTTAAAATAACAAAATCTTCTCAAATAATGCCTTTCGCCATTTAAAAATATTATTTCACATGAAAAAGTTCTGTTTCATTTAAGTAAATTTCATCTAACAGCTTTGCTAAAATCTTAGTTTTAAAAAGGTGCAATCTTTCCAAATATTTATTAGAAGTAGAAAAAGTAGATGTCCCAATTAAAATGTAAAGTTTTCAAATTCAAGACTTTGAATACTGCATCAAAGATAGACATTTCTAAAAATAATTTTTTAGATTTTTTTTAATACCTTACTTGAAATTACCTTCTCTCCTGTTCTCAGTGCTTACTCACCAGTCATTTAGCAGGGCCTAACAAAATTTATTAGTATTATAGTATACAAAAGTATAAACTACTACATGTAAGGCAAAGTTTTTTCTTTTCCTTTAGTGTTTTTCAGTGTTAAATAATTGACTGATAATTTGTACCTATTCAAATGAATTTGGTAGTTAATAACCCTAACCAAAATGTCTATTTCACAGCAGTTGAAAATCTAGCAGCCAATAAAAAATACAAGTTTTACTTAATTTATTGCTTACTCACTTCTTTATACTTATAAGATGAAGGAAGTATATGAATAATCTATATTTATATGATTATATGTAAAAACATAGGCTAGCTCTCCATTTTTTAATATTTTTATTGCATAGTCAAGGTTGGTACTTAACAATTAAGTTAGAAAATTTTGAGTATGAACATTCTACAATAGATGTGAATAACGTGTGCCATTGTACAAAAATGCCCACATTTTGGAACATTTCCACTTAAGTAAACAACACAAAAATTTTGCTGGCAGTTATTTTCCTCCACAGCTTTTGAAAATAATACAACTGATATTATCTTATCTGAGCTTCTTTTGCTTGTTTTTAATGTACCTATTTTAGGGATTTTTCCTAAAATAAGGCCTGCTTCAGCTAAGTTTTAGGGAAAAATGTGTTCCATTCAAGTACAAACACAAAATTGCCCTAAACTTTAAAAATTCTTTTACATTTTTAAACTTCAAATATTTTGATTCTATTTTAAAAAATGTAATGTTTAGTTAGACTGAAAGGGTAATTCATTGATCTGTAGTGTATGGCCTAAAGGCAATCTAAGAGCCAAATTGTACAGCAGCTACAATTTGGCTCTTAGAAGTGTTAAGCTTTAGATAAAAAATGATTCCAAAGTTTTTATAGGAAAAAATTCAACATCATTTCAAATAAGATTATGCCTTAATGAATATAATTTTTGCATATTACCAAATCAACATGTTTTCAAATAAAACTGAACGTTTAGGTTTATCAAGTTCTATTCTGACAGTCATCTTAGTGTCCAACCATATACCACTGACACAAATAGAGCAAATTTATATTTATTTAATAAATCATATTGTCAATTTCAAATATTGGGATATAATGTTTTACTTAATTTTAAAGCTTAGATATAAAAAGTATTCAACTTTCAATCTCTGTGAACTTAGGTCATCCAGAACCAAGAGCAGTTTTAAACCTGTGAAGCTCAACAGAATATGTTGTAAATATGTAGCAAATTTTACTGTAGAAATGTAATTCTTGTCTTTAATAAATCATGATAAATATAAGCTCATGTGGAGAAATACTGGTGCTCTGTTTTGAGTTAGCTGAAATTCTTTTTTAAGAATGTGACAGGCCATATTTCATTAGATTTTTACATAATTTTATTCCTCTTGAGTCTGTATGGACCAATATCAATATTGTGAATTCATATTAAAAAGTGAAAAAAGTTTTCTTTTGTCCTAATATTTAAAGCCTATGAAATATGAATAAATGCAAGTTGAATACAATGTTATAATTTTCAAATTTTCGCTGATTTTACTACCATATCCCTAGCTGATTAAATTAAGCTTGAAGAAAATTAAATTCAATTAACCATAAAAGAATTATGTCGGAATTAAAATAGCACAATTTTTTGCCATATGAACTCTTACATATGCATCAAATTAATAAAAGTCATGTTCATATAATGCATAATTCACTATGTATCATTATTCAATATACTTATCTAACCGGTTTAATTTTTTAATGTCATATTTCAATACTTATCAAACTGCAATTGTTAACTAGTAATCAGTAATAAGATATTAAAAGACAAAACAAATGTTTATTAATACAAGTTATTTCTTGTGTATGTTTATAACCCAACTGTATAGTCAAACAGTAAATAGTTATAAAATTTCTAAAAACATTGATGGTTCTCTAAGGATAGGATTCACTATAGAATTTTGTAAACCCTTCAAGTAGGCAGAGCAAGAATAAACTTCACTATAAGTTTTATCCCTGGGGCAAATAGGCAAACAGGTGACTTGAAAATGTAAGTAATAATAATAATTTCAGCAGATAACTCCAAGGATTAAATATCTTTATAAATACAATTTAAAAAATGAATAAGATTAAATATATATGTGTACTTGTACTAAATTTGTGTATAGATGAGAATATATAAAGTATTATTTAATTAAATTGTGTTAATGTGTTGTATTAGATATATTCACATATATTTATGTATAGACATATACATATATAAAATACATTTATACATGTATTACATATGCTTACGCACCCAAATCTATACAAAGACATCTGGCCCATAATAATCCTTCAGTATTTAGAGCTATAATCATAATCACTAAGCTACCATAAACTATGTGCTGATAACAAACATTTATCTCTGACACTCTCTCATTCTAGTGCTCTAATTCATTTATTTTCATTGACAAACTAGCCCACTTTCTCCTGTTTCTCCTCCAACAGAGACTTTTTTTTTCTTTCTTTTTTTTTTTTTTTTTTGGCTTGACCAACTCCTCCTCTATCCATATTTTCCATGTTGGTGTTCTCTGAGATCCACATATTTCTTCTGACCTGACACATGGACTACAGGGCAATCCCTGAAACAAACTTCTTTCATGCACTTACTATTCTGTAATATTAAATCTGAGAATTTTACTATGCTTTTTACTTCAGACATACATTTTTGTGGGCTATTGTTCATCTGCATCTGAATGTCCTACAGGAGCTTCATACTCTTTGGAACGTAACTGAATCATGCCTCTATCTCCAAAACGACTGCTGCTCTTGCGGAAAGTCTTATAAGTAATATTTTTATCACCTACCACGTTTACTTAGCCCAGAAACCTCCAGTCTGTCATCAACCCCTCCCTCTTGCTCACAGCTTCTCATAAATTGTCAAGTTCAGAATATTCTACCCAAAAAGACCACCGATCCTGTCTTTTCCCTTCTATTTGTAGCTGCTATTAGCTCCTTGTTGTTTTGTCTCATATCCATCTAGTAAACCTCTACAGGAATGGATGTCTGATCTACCATCTGAGATTATTTTTTTGCCTTAAACATTTCAGAAATTCTTTAGCTTTATCTATAATTTTCAAATTTACAATGAACATGATCTACTTTTTTACCGTCAGGAAAACACATTATAAAAATAATATCCTTTTAAAGGTTCCTATTGATTACAGCATAAATTCAATACCCTTATTATAGTTCAGAAGCCACTTAAAATATGACCACAAATTATCTGATCACCTATTATTCCCTAAGCTGTTCTTGAACCATATTTCGAATTTCCAAACTTGTATAATGATCTAAACACTTTTCTCTCATTCTAAAATTTTCTTATTTGCCTGCTCAACTTCTATATAGGCTGCAGAAAAAAAAGTCACCACCTCTTGGTAAGTTTTTTGTGTGGTAAGCTGTTTGGGTGGTAAGTTCCCAGTGTTCTCAAAACAGTTTATATCTATTAAAGCACCTTTCACATTGTATCACAAATATTGATTTTTTAAAAATCTAACTTCTTTCACTGGCCTAAGGAGTCCTTAAGGGCAAGAATCAAACTCTATTCATTTTGTAGAAGGAAGGATAGAAGGAAGAAATGAATTGTAGATATACGAAGAATTGTAGATATACAATTTAAAGGAATAATTTCCATGATTTTAACATATTTTGGCAGGAAAAAGAAATATGATATTTACTATATTCAAAACACAATATTTAAAAATATTACCTCCTCCAAATCTTACTTTTCCCAAGAGGGAAGAACATTTTCATGGTATTTAAAAATTGCTATAAGAAGCACTTTTGAACATTATATTTATGGGCTTATTTAAGCAAAACTATGCTCTGACTTCTGCAAATGTACACATGGTTTCATCAGTATTCTTTTTGATAAACAGAAGAAATGGCTAATGGAGTCTCTAGTCATAGTGAAGACAAGAGTTCTAGCATTGCTTTAGTTGTTTTTGCTAATGTAGACTGATATCTCCAAGTTGCCAATTGTTCTAAGAGTAAAACTCTTACAATATCCAAAAGGACCATATATGGTTCTCCACAATTTCCTCTCTAGTATCATTTCTGTTCACTCTCCTCCTCCTTCCAGGCTTACTGGTTTCTCACTTTTTCTGGAATATGCCAACACACTCTCACCATAACACTTCGCTAAAGATATTCTCTCAACTTGGAAAGCCATTTACCCAGATATCTGTTTGGTTAACTCCCTCACCTCTCTCAGCTAGAGAGAGCTTGCTGTACTTAAATCATCCCCTGCATGCTTTGTAACTGTGTAGAAAGTTGATTAATTCTTCTGTTACTTGGAATTAAGGCTTTTGAAAATTCTGGCTAACTCAAATGGATCTTAGATCTAAAGATAAGATAAAACTCTTGTAAAAAAAAAAACTGTGCAGTAATGGGTTAACTATTACTTGGGGTGCTCAAACTCTGCACATTTCAAAGAAACGACTAGCCCTTGCTTGGCTCCTGAGAGATAACATCTAAGCCCCTGGAATATGCTGCCAGATAGAGTGTTTCTGTATATCTGGGATCTTGGGCCACACCAGATAGTTTATGGGAACAATGTGATCTATGGTGAATGCCTGTTTTTGTTCACTTGGGGTCCTGGATCATACCACTTAATCTCTAGAGGGCCTAGAGACCCAGTAGCTAAGGTCAGTCACACAAATCTTCAACGCCTATGTAACTGCTCCCATAAAAACACTGGACACAAAGGCACAGATGAGCTTCCCTAACTGGAAATACCTTGTCCTTGTTGTGACACATCATCGCTAGGAGAATTAAGCACTATCCGTGTATCTTCACTGGGAGAGGATAACTGACAGTTCGTGCCTGTTTTCTCATACACCTTGCCGTATATGCCTTTTTCCTTTGCTGGCTTTAGTTTCTATTCGTTCCCTGTGATAAACCGTAACTCTGAGTATAACAGGTTTTCTGAGTTCTGTATTTCTAGAAAATCAACAAGACTGGGAGTGATCTGGTAGGCCCCCAACACAAAACAGGAGGAAATTTTTGTGACTTTGGGTTAGGTAACATGATAACAAAAGTATGAGCCCCCAAAAAATTGATAAATGGGCTTCTAAATTTAAAACCTTTTTGTTTCAAAAGATAACATTATGAAAGTGAAAAGACAAGCCACAGAAGGGAAGAAAATATTTTCGATGATATATCTGAAAATATTTGCAAATCAAATATCCAGAATACAGAAATAAGTCTTATAGCTCAATAACAAGAGGACAAAGATTGGCAAAAAATGTGAAGAGACATTTTATTTTAAAAAAGACAAATAAATTCCTAATAAGCCCAGGAAAAAATGTTCAACATCACTTGTCATTAAGGAAATGAAATTAAAACTACAATGAGATACCTTTGGCTATGATACAGAAGACAGTACCAAGTTTTGGTAAGGATTTGGAGAAATTGGAATCCGAATACGTTGTAAATGGGAACGTAAAATGGTACATTATTCATGTTATCTCCAAAAGGGAAATAATACAAATGACCTTTAACTGGTGTTGGATAAACAAAATGTGGTATATCCATACATAAAATACTATTTAGCAACAAAAACACACCAGAATATTAATATATGCTCCAACATAGATGAACCTTAAAAACATTAAGCTAAGTAAAAGAAATTAGTTTCAAACGACTACATACTGTGTGATTTATTTTATATGAAATGTCCAGGAAAGGCAAATTTATAGATAGAAAGCAGAGCAGTGGTTGCCTGGGGCTGGAAATGTAAGCAATAATGATTGGCAAATAGCTCAAGGGACTTCTTTGAGGTGATGGAAATAGTCTAAAATTGGTGGTGGTTGCACAACTCTATAAATTTACTAAAAATCATGAATTGAACACCTATAATGGATGAATTTTATGGTTTAAAAAATTATACATCAATTAAGCTGTAAGAAAAATCTAATGGGAAAGCATAGAAAAATAAACAATAAATAATAACCTACATGATATATAAGAAGAAGATAGTGTTTTGGTTAAAAAAAAATGAAGAATATAATAATGAAGATAGGGAATATAGCGAAGGAGGAACAGAAAATTTGCAGTATTAAACAGGGTGGTTAGGTAAGCCTCATAGAGAAAGGAGTTAGCCAAGTTGACATCTGGTTGAAGAGCTTGCCAACCCAAGGGAAGAGTGTGGCATCAATTTTTCTCCTTTTAAAAGTTAATTCATACTTTTAAAAGAATTAGAAGATAATACATCAAAATGTTAATCATATTTCTCTCTATTTGATAAAGTTATTGAATATTTGTGCTTCTACTTTGTCTAACTTTCTAGCCATGTGCACGTATTATTTCTATAGAGAAAAATAGAATTTTTTTCAATATCCAGTTCATTGAACAAGATCATAATGCAAACAAATGTTGTTTTTGCAAAACTTTTAAGTCAACACCAAACTGGTTCCATATATGAAGTAAATAGTAATAGATGGTAATGTTAGCAATATGCAGAATAGTCAAAGAAGCAACAGATATTTCCTGAATACAGAGCGGCGAACTCACCTTTCCATAAACATGTGGTAACATTATTACCAACTAACTTTCCTGGCATTATATGACTCTCTCCAGAATATCTAA
Organism: Aethalodelphis obliquidens; assembly: GCF_003676395.1. Taxonomy (NCBI): domain Eukaryota; kingdom Metazoa; phylum Chordata; class Mammalia; order Artiodactyla; family Delphinidae; genus Aethalodelphis; species Aethalodelphis obliquidens. The sequence goes on along the minus strand of NW_020837947.1, from coordinate 33,950,014 downwards.
TGTCTAATTTTCTTAACTGATAGTAAGTGCAGTTCCAGTCCTAATAAATATAACTTATATCAGTAGGAAATTTTGTTATGCTGAGATAATGAACAACCTCAAATTCTCAGAGATTTAAGTAACAAAGGTATATTTCTCATTTCATTACATGTCCAGTTCAAGTGGGTGAGGGAAGGGTCTCTAATAATTATAGTTACTTAGGGACCCAGACTGTTGAAGGCTCCATTTTGACATGATCTACCAGGATGAAATATGATAAATTATGAACTAGTTCTTAAAGCATCAGTCCAAAATGATACACCTTATCTCTGCTCTCATTACATTGGCCAATGCAAGTCCTATGGCCACAAAAGTGTAGGGAAGTCCAATTCTATGATGTACTTGAAAGAAAGAGAAAAATCTATGATAATTATTTTTACAAGATGTGAGATAAGAGAAGAAAATGTTAGACCTTCAATTCATACTCATTTTTATATAAACAAAATTAACCTATACTAATATTTAATACAAAGGTTTTCTAAAATTTAATTTTAAACTCCATTAGTATTTAATAATAAAGAAATCTTAATTTATTCCTACATCAGATGGTCATATGACATGTATAGTCCACAATATATTGAGACAGATTGGGAATTCCAAAAGAATAAGAGTTAAAAGAATTGTCCTAATTTATTCATATACTTGCAATACTTCCATATAATGGATTTTACATGAGTCAAGTAAGGTTGTTTTAAGAATTATTATAATCTAATTTCAACTATCACAAAATAGACAATAACTTTGTAAGATGCCTACAAAGACATTTGAGAATTGCAGACCCTATCAAGAAGATGCCAGAATGACACTTCTATTCCTAGTACAAACTTGTCATCAGCTACATACAATTGCTGTCTAAAGAAACTGCCAAAACCAGATTTATAAAGAAGGTTACTTCACATATGGATTGATGGCCACCAACATTAATGATAAATCTTCCCTAAGCATATATTTTATATGGTGTATACATGCTGTATACTGGACCTTTATAAGATATCTTTAAGAGCTATTATTTACAAGTACTGAAATAAATACATTAGAGCTATGTCTTTGAATCACTCTATCACGATATTAAATCAACATTTTTATAAATATTGAAGTATTCAGTAATGGAAATGTTTAATATTTTCAATAATGTTCAATAATAGTTAATATAACAAAGTTAACTTTTGTGAGAGAAAATGGGTTTTATTATTAATAAAAATTTAAATTGTTTAAAATACTATTAATTTTATATTTACTTTATTCTCTTACAATTTTAATTATTTGGTATGCCTTAGAATGACCATAAATATCAATAAAGAAATTGATATATTAAGGTTTATATTATAAACAAAAATAAATTATATATAATTTATTTTTTCCACCAAAACTCTCTCTCCCCAGATCTTCATAACTTTGTCAAATGCACAAATCTAATCATTTAGGTCAAAGTCCTCTCATGCACCCTTTAGTCTACCCCTTCCTCACACCTCATATCAAATCCATTAGGAAGTCCTGACATTTCTACCTCCAAAGCATATCCTAAATTGGTCATTTCTCTTCCAGCTGAATGAAGGCACCATGATCTCTCTTCTGGATTATGACATGGTCCTAATGTGTCTCAACCCACTTTTGCCCCACTAACACCAGAGCAGCCAATGATTCTCCTAAAAAGGTGATCAGGTCCTGTCAATCTCTTGCTGCAAACTGGTCATCAGCACTGATAAAATCTAAACTCCTTGAGATGCTCTTGCCCACTCCTTAAACCTCTTCTCAAAAGATTTCCTCTCTGCTTTCTTCTGTATGTTCAACGTACAGGGATATTTTTCTCTTCCTCAGACTAAGCCCCTTTTGGTCCCCAAATGTTTGCACTAGGTGTTCACTCTGTTTGAAATACTCATCTCCTGGATATTTTCTTGTCTGATTCCTTCTAAACATTCAGGTCTCTGCTACTAAATCAGCTCTTTAGAGTGGCCTTCCCTGATCATTTTATCTTAGAGGTCTCCACCTGCTTCCCCAGCCCCACTCTGTACTAAATTATGTGTTCCATGGCCTTTAAGGCCTACAAAATTTGTACATCCCCACATCCTCAGCCTCATCTCCCACTACACTTCCCTTCAATTGCTCTGCTTTATCCTCACTCTCTCCTCTTTGTTTCTTAATTAGATGAAGAAATCTGTTATGTGGTTTGCACTTGCTCTGTCCTCAGCAGAAATGTTCTTCCAGAAATGTGCAAGGCTCATTAGCTTAGTTTCTTCTGGCCTCTGCTCAAATTTCATCTCATCAGAGATATCTGCCCTGATCACCCTATCAAAAGATCATCTCTTCCCTCTGCTTTGCTTTACTCTCTACCTATTTAGATCTTCATGGTACTTGTGTATATTTTAAACCTTTGGGTTGTTTGTCATTTGTTCCAGCCACTGGAACATAAGCTCCAATAGGGTAGCGGCTTACCCCATCCCCTCCATGATTCTAGCCTTTTGAATAATGCTTGGTAATGTGTTATTGTAATTTATATAAGCTAGTACATGCTGAGGCTTACTTGATGTTTGTCTATAAAACATGCTGCTATGATCATTGTAATACAATCATTTTTGCTTTTTGTAATTATATTTTAAGTTAATTTCTAGAGGTCAGATGTTTATGTACATGTTATATGTGGATGCTTATTGCCCAGTTGAGACCTAAAAAGTCTGTAACCATTTACACACCCACCGCCTGTGCCTCCTCTCATTTCTGCACATTCACACCTACAATGGGTTTTGTGGATCTTTTTAATATCTGTGACCTAAGAAATGATTGAGTGATTTATTGCTTTATTTGTATTTTATTGTTAGTAAATTTGAAAATTCTTATATGATTCTGGCATGTAAGCTGCCTTTTATATCTTTTTCCCATTTAAAAATTTTATATTCATGTTTGTTTATTGTTATTTAATAAATTCCTTATACACTGAGGATATTTACATTCTATCTGCTATATATATTATGAATATTTTCCCAGTTTGTAGTTTGTCTTTCATCCACATTTATGCAATTTTTTTCAAGAAGGAAGTTTTCTATTTCATAAATTCGATGTTTTCATTTTTTAGAGTCCCTAGTTTAATATTCTTCTGTGGCTTCTTTGAGCATTTTTATTGTTAATATTTTAACTTTTAATATTTTTTCTCCATTTTAACTTATGTTGGGATATGCAGCAGTAGCAGAATTCAAATTAGTTTTACTTTTTAGAAATGGTTGATCAGTTTTCCTCATAATATGCCAGTATTATGGTAATCACAATAATAATAGTTAAGATTTACTGCAGGATTTCTATTGGTCAGCCATTTTGCTAACTATTTTATATACAATAGCTCAATTGATCTTCACATCAAAAAAAACACTTCACATCAATTTTCAAGGTTATGATGAAGCTTTTTTTTCTTAAGAGAGGGACAAAGCAAATGTTGAATGTTGTAAGTTGACCATGAAATCATCTCTCATGCGTAAACAGTCAGGAGGCCAAGTCCTGAATGTATAACACACAGATCTATGCCTTATCTCATGAGGTAGGGCAATCCAATACGTGTCTGAGCAACATGCTATTGAGTGTATCATGCTGCCTATTATCATTGTTGTTGTAATCTGGGAGTATTCAATCCAGTACCACAGAACCTTACATGACTTCATGTCGCCTTCCTCAAGTTCCTTCAAACCTCCATTCCCCAAAAATCTCCTGTCATGGAGTCATCACCACAGCATGGGTGAAGCCTGGTTCCACTGCCTGCACCAACATGAGACGCATCAAGAGGAGGAAGAATATGTTTCCTTGCACTTAAAACAAGAGACACCAAAAAAATGGAAGTAAATGCTTAGGAAAATATATTCCAAATGAAAACTGGAGTAGCAATATGATTATCAAACAAAATAGGACTTAATAAAAAGCTATATAGGGAAAAGGATGATAATAATAGAGTTGAAGATATAACCCTCATAGCATAAGGACATGGCAACAACTAAACCTCAAAAATATGATGGAACAAAAGATAGAAAGAAATGAGGAGTGAACTAGAAAAATGAACTGCTGAAGGACTATTTCACATAACCCTCTCAGAAAATGACAGGTAAAGCAGAAGAAAAATAAGCAGTGAGAGCAAGATCTGAACAAAACAATTAAAAACAAGCTATCTGGTATATATAGGGAGATAGTGTACTAAACAACAAAACATGCTTTTTGAGCTCACATGAAATATTTCCAAAATAGGACGTGTTTCATGTCATAAAGGAAGCCTGAATCAATTTCAAAGGAACAATAATATAATACAGACTATTGTTCTCTAACAACATACAATAGAATTAGTAATTAAAAGCAAAGAACAGCTAAAGGAAATTTTATAATATCAGTAAATAAAATAAATAGCCATTGGATTTAAAAGGAAAAAATGTTCTTAGAACTGAGTAAGAGTGAAAATACTACATGGCAAAATTTATGGGAAACAAAGAAATATTTAGAGAAAAATACAGGTTTAAGCACACTTATCAAGAAGCAAGAAACGTTTTTAAAATGACTGTGATTTAAACTAGGAAGCTAGAAAAGGAGCAAGAGAGCAAACAGAGGACGCAAGAAAATAATGAAGACTAAGTCAGAAATCAATGAGAGAAGCAAAACAACAGAGAATTTTAACAAAACCAAATTCTTATTTCCCTCCAAAAAATTCTATGTCCAGTAGTTCTTACAGAATTCTACCAAATTAAAGGAAGAGTTTAAAGCCCATTTCTGTTTTTGCAAATACCTCAGAAAATAGAAAACAACAAAATCTATGTAGCTCATTTTAGAAAGCTAGTGTTATCTTGAATCTAAAATAGTAGATGAGTCTATTAGCTCATTTCAGTTACGATCAAATGTAAAAATCTTAAATATAATATCAAACTCTTACACTGTATTTCAAATGTATATATGTATAATATGAAAGGATCCTTCAATTTGAAAAGTCTTTAAAGGTAATTTACATTAGCAGACTAAAGAAACCAAACCATGTTATTATCTTAGTCAATGATACAGTATTAAGTTCAATACCTATTTATTATGAAAATACCTAGAAAGCAAGGAATAGATCAGAACTTGCTTAATTTAGTGATAGTTAAACACCAGTTCTAGAGCATTACACTTAATGGAGGAATTTTAGATGCATTTTCTTTATGATTCAGAATTCCCATTATTTAACACAGTACTGGAGGCCCTGGACTATACTATGAAGGTAAGAAAAAACGGACAGTTGTAGAACATGGTAGGGAAGAGACACAACTCGATATTTTCTAATGACATCAATATCTATTTAGGAAAACCAGAGAAATAAAAAAGATAAACTACGAGAATTAATGAGAGTTCATCAGTACTGCTAATAATACTCACCTGCATTTTTCCACTTCAGTGGTAACCAGTGAGACTAGAGGAAATACGATATCTATCAATATAGCAATATAGTATGTGTATGTGTCTGCATTCTAGCTTAGAATACATAAGATCTCTATGGAGACATATTTTTTAAATTCTAATACATGATCCAAAAATTGAGCTTTTTGTTTGTTTGTTTGTTTGTTTTAATGAGAGATAAACTATGCTCATGGATGGGAAGACCTTACTGTTTAAAAAACTGAATTCATAATTAAAAACATGTCTACTTTAGAAATCCCAGCTCAGAATGACTTCATTTGGAATTCTACTAAATATTTAAATAAAAAAATGACATCTAATTTATACAATATCTTGAGAATGAGAGAAAAAGACTTAACCCAAGTTCTATAATTTCAACATAACACAAAAACCTCGGTAGGATGTTATAAGATATAAAATTTATAAGCCAATTTCATACCCTAAAAGAAATATAAAAGTTCTTTAAAACTAATAAACTGAATTCAGTGATATATCACCAAATTGATTTTATTCCACAAATAAATGGCTTAACATTCAAAAACATCAATGTAAAAAATCATATTATCACCACAAAAGTTATAGAAAAATATTTGATAAATATACATTCATGATTTTTTAAAAAACTGGTAAAAAACTAGAAACTTCTTTAAAACAAACATTATATTTAATGATAAATTATTAAAACTTTCTCTCTATGGTTGTGAGTGGGACAAGGAGGTCCTTTATCATTACTCTTATTCAATATTATACTAGAAGCACTAGCTAGTACTTCAACTGAAGGAAAATAAAGTACAATCATTGGAAAGAAGAAATAAGATTCAATCAATATACACAGAAAACTTAAATGTGTATATAACAAATCTAAAATAATCTAAAGATATATTCTTAGAATTCAACAAACACAACAAAGAAAAAATAAAAACTTCAAAAGATACCACTTATAATGGAATTTAAAAACTCAAATAACTGGGCTTCCCTGGTGGTGCAGTGGTTGACAGTCCGCCTGCCGATGCAGGGGACACGGGCTCGTGCCCCAGTCCGGGAGGATCCCACATGCCGCAGAGTGGCTGGGCCCGTGAGCCATGGACGCTGAGCCTGCGCGTCCGGAGCCTGTGCTCCACAACGGGAGAGGCCACAACGGTGAGAGGCCCGTGTACCGCAAAAAAAAAAAAAAAAAAAAAAAATCAAATAACTAAGAATAAATCTGAAATAGAAATGTAAGAACTCCACAAATAAAAATTATAAAATGTTATTGAAAGAAGTGAAAAGAGGTCTATTCATATAACTAGACAGATATACTAGGTTCGTGGATCAGAAGACTTCATTTAAAATGATGTGAATTCTCTCTAAACCAATGCACTGCTAATAACAAATGGGAGAACCAATTTTACAGTAGTAGTTCCCAAATTTGGCTGCATTTTTAATCATCAGGGAGATTTTTTTAAAGCCCAATGCTTATCACTTACATAATTAAATAATTGTCTTTTGAGAAGACAGCCAGGCTCTGAAACTTGCTAAGAAAATAAATCTTAGATGTCCCCATCACAAGAAAAAGATTGTAATTACATGTGGTAACAAATGTTAACTAGACTTACTGTGGTGATCATTTTGCTATACATACAAATATTGAATCATTATTTTGTATTCCTGAAACTAATACAATGCTATATCTAAATTAAATCTCAATTATTTTAAAAAGATTGATAATATCAAGTGTTGTCAAAAATATAGGTTAATTAGAGCTCTCATATTCTGCTGGTAGGAATGTAAAGTGGTATAACTATTAGTACTTAGGAAACTTGTTTTCCATTACCTACCCAGGTTGAACATATACACACTGTGTGATGTGGCAATTCCTCTCATTTATACACCCAGTTGAATGCTATACACATGTGAACAAACATGTACAAGAATGTTCATGACAACATTACTGTTGACATCTCCAACTGGAAATAATCCAAATGTCCATTAGTAGTGGAATGGATAAATAAATTGTGATATATTCATCCAATGGAATATTATACACACTGGAATAAATAAGCTATATAGAAGAGCATGGATTAATTTTACAAAGATAATGTTGAACAGATATGCCAAACATAAAAAGATATATACTATAGTTTTCCATTAATATAAAGTTCATAAATGGGCAAAATTCATGATAATGGTTACTTTTGGGGAGGAATGTGGATAATGATTGAGAAAGGGTATAAGATGGAACTTCCAGAATACTTGTAATTTTCTATTTCTTGACCATGATGGTGGTTACATGAATGTACTTAATTTGTGAAAATTCATCAAGGTGTATGCTTCTTTCTCTTAATTGAGGTATAACATAATAGTAAAGTATTAAAAGATGAAAAGAGTCTGAACACATGGAGAGACTATGTTCTTTTGTAAGACTGGATTTTTAAAGTAATCAGTTGATTTATTTAAAGACATGTTTGAAAGGTCTATGAATAGCTACATCAACTTAGAATAAAGGAGTAAAAACAAGAGATTGGTTTATACATGAACTATTATTCTAGAGCCATAGTTACAAAAATAATGCTTCAACACAATTGAGAAAATACAGACTAATGACATAGAAGAGATATTTCAGAGACAGACCAACCCAGATGTGAGCATAATTTTAAGACAGCAACACAAATCAAAGGGGAAAGGATAACTAGCTTAGTAAATGGTGCTGGGAAATTGTGGTTACTATACGGAAAAAAGCTAAAATTGGATTCCTCTCCCCTTCATGGCACAGTTTAAAAATTAAATGTGAAATATAAAACTGTAAAGTTGATATAAAATAACATAGGAAAATATCTTTGTAAACCGAACATGAAGAAGAACTTTCTTATGAGAAACCTCAAAAGCACAAAAAAATGAGACAAAAAAATGACTTGCGGCCAGCTTAAGAACAAAGATACATTTCATGATATTATATATATGGAAAAATATGGTCTGATTCAAAATAATCAATTTACAAATGAATTAAACAAAACCGTCTATATAAAACTGAAGGCTGCCTGCACCAATTCATTGCCTACAGGTGTGTGTATGTGTGCTTTTTGTGTGTGTGTGTGTGTGTGTGTGTGTGTGTGTGTGAACTGGGTCTGACATTTGTCAAGCTTTGTTTTATTTCATAATATAATACCTAAAAAATTATTTTGTCTATAAAAGGGAAAGATTTGCCTACCAAAAATTCTTCATCTTCCCAGTAGTTTGTCTGTATTTAACTCTACTACTGCCTCAATTCTATGACTCTGGGAACCAAAAATGCTTATTTGCCCAGAAAATGACTCTGTCTTACATGTATTCAAACCACTGCTTAAATATTCTACGGTATGTGTTGTATGTGTTGTAGGTCTTAATGCTCTTTTACTGAATTAATACAGTAAGTTACACCAAAGCACACTAACTTATTCAATAATCTTAGCTGAACTCTGACTTTAGAACTCTGCCATAGATTCTTTAAAAATTATCTTGTAATTAGTAAACATTAACTTCTATACCTTCAAATAAGAATGCCATAATTTAAGAAATTGGAAGTTAGGCCACTGCAGAGTGAGAGAAGCGCTGATACAAGCAACTTTTAGAAGTGGTTAAGAGTTTGGTGAATTTTTCTTTCTAAATGCTGTGCTTTTAATAGTTGCTTTTTTAAAACTGTATTTTATATTCTAGAAACATAGATATGGAAAACTTAACTTTTCACTCGAGTTACAACCAGTTTCAAAGAAAAGGCAGAAATAATTCATCATTCGTGTTGAACTATTTGAAGGCCAAGAAGCTTCACTCAATTCCTAGTCCCTACCCACCCCCCAGAGTCCTATCTCATTTCTCCCTTCTCCAATACTATTGGGTCTCGACCATTCCTCAGTTAATTACTTTCTCTGATGACCACCTTTCCTCTAACAGAATTCATATATTCTGTTAAAATTTTCCACTAAAATTCCCCAGAGTATATACCTTATGAGCACTTTCTAGCCAGAGATGGGAAGGTGCTTACCTTCAAAATAGAAGCCTGACTGGACTTCTAGGACCCTGGGGAGGGTCCTGAGGTCAAGGGAGTGGATGAATTCTTCCAGCGACAATGCCATTGCTTTGGCTTGGGTCTTGTGCAGACCTGGTACTTACAGAAGCTTTTGGCTTCTGGGTGTCACTTGTCTGCAACTGTAGTCTCACTTCATCATTCCTTTCTCAGGCAGGAATGTCACACTGGAGCCTGACTTGGGTGGAGTAGCTCTGTGTAGGGAGGGCAGTGAGGAGGCAGGGGACAAAAGGTGTTACAGCTCTTTTTAGTTCTCATTGTGGCTTCATTTCCTTCTGATATTGAAGTAGAACAGGATGGGGGTGTGGTGAGCATATCTGAACAGACACTGCCAAAAAAGCGAGAATTGACAAGTAGCTCTCTTTGTCTGTCGCTGGTCCAGGTGTGCATCTCAAGCAGGGGCTAGGATGTTTGAGGTCACAGTTGCTTGTGGTTTGTCAACCAGGCAAGAACAGGAATTCAGGACTAAAGTCTAATCTTAAAAAGGGCACCGTATCAATTCTTTATCTCTTCACTTCACTTCTAAAGTTTGGCTCTGTGCTTTATTAGCATACTCTCAGGGCTTTTATACTAAATTTGGTTACGAAAGTGCTTTGTGTCAGCTCTTTTCAGAAATCTGATACTCTGAAGAGAGGGGATCGAAACCACTTTTACTCTTCCACATTAAAACTGAATATTAAAGGAGAGTGGGGGAGGAGTGCACTATGCAAAGTGATACAGTAAATTAATATTAATTTTCTAATCGTCGCACTACAGTGAAAGTATCTAAATCCGTTATTAGGAAACCTGAATTTTCTGGGTTTAGCTCTGCTTTTGACTTACAGGTGACATCAGCCTTGTCTTCTCTGTCCCTCATTTGTCTCATTTATTTAATGGAGAAAAAGTGAGAGTCAAATGAGTTGTATCATTTCTTCCAAGGCCAAAATTCTACAATTCTGATCATGAGGTCCAAATTTGCAGTGGGGAGGGGTGAGGATGACCAAAGTCAAAGGCAGAAAGAAAAGCCTCATAAAAATAAATCTCTTAAAAATCTTCCACTCTCTAGTCTTTGTATTTAAATAAGACAATATTTTAGAGCTAGAGTATACAGTTCAAGGTGATATTTTTAAAGTCTCTTTAAGGGTGACTAAAAGAACACTGGTTGGTATAAATACAGTGAAAGAAGCTAAGAAGCTGCATATTCTACTTATAAATTGGACTCCAGGCTCCCTGTCTAGAAACTGTTTTAGCCTTAAGCTGCAAAGAGCATACATAGCCAGGTAGAGAGGGTCAGGGCACATCCCAGCTCCACCTTCACGTAAATATCTAAGAAAATAAACAGCACTGCCTTATTTTGATATAGAGCGTATAAAACTCTTTCAGCTCTTAAAATCATATTTGATACTTGCAATAATCTGCCTGCCTTCATTTCTTTCTTTACAAAACTAAAATTTATAAGGCCACATCAATAGTTTTTTCACCAGTAGCTTCTACTTCCTCATTTGCAACTTTTTTGCTCAAAAACCTCCTAAACTTGATCAGTCTGCCTTCTGCAGCCCTTCTCCCAAGCTTAGGCCCTTCAATCGACTGCAAAAATTGTTTACAGCCTAACTGTATCTCACATGGTTCAATATATGAAAAGAGCTGCTATGGACTGCTCCTTAAAAATCGTACATCTGTTAGAACTGGTACCACAGCAAATTTCATTTGATATCTAAACCAAACTGGGATTCACTTGATTTTTAAAATATTTTCCCACATCAACTTTCTACCTTACTAGTCAAAGAAGCTATTTCAAAATATTACCAATCTTTTACAATTGTCTTTGCTACTCCTGCTTTTGCTCTTTCAATAAATGATCTTCCCTTTCTGTTACATTCTGCTTCTTTCTTTCTCTCAATCTTAGTTAACGACACTACAATTCTCTCACTTTCTCAAGCCAGAAGGCTGCATCAGGGGAGATGCCATATCCAGCCTCCAAACCCCTCAAGCACTATAGGTGGCAATAATCAATAACACTCACTTTGTTCTTGCTCTGTATCTCCACTATTACTACTTTAGTTCGGATCATAATCACTTCTGACACTGTAGGCAAAGAAATCCTGACATGAACAGCCAAGATGAATTTGACAAATAAGAATAATAAGAGAGTCCCTGAACAACCAAGTAGTAAAATCAATTATTAAAGTTTAATAACTGAAAGAGCAGATTACCGGTGTAATAATAGTCTGATCAATGAGAATTCAGAAATAAAGCAAAGCATTGCCAACTAAAGACGGTCCCTCACCACCCAGTTTTATAAGAACTGAGTCATTAGCCACTGCAGTTGCTGGTCTTCAACACATCCTGAAAGGAGTTCAGCACAGAGATCAGGAATGAGGCAGTCGGTGCTGCAGGAAAACTGGCAGAACAGGCCTTCAGATAGTTAGATATTCTCAGGAGAAAATTTTAAGAACTCATTTTCTTGCATCTTCCCATTCATAGAAGAGTACTAAAATCATTAACTGAAATATCTGTTCCTCATGACTAGCAGCAATCTTCCACTGAGCTGTGTGCTTGATTGTACGTATGCCTTCTCCAGAATTACATATACGCTAACCTCCCACCCCACCCCTTCTGAGAAGTTCCTCAGAGCTATCTGAGAGGCTGTCTCCTGGGCTATAGTCCTCAATAAGTCCTCAAATAAAACTGAAACTCACAGCTCTCATGTTTTGCATTTTCATTTCGATCAACAGTATAGTTAATAATTTACTATATGAAAAAGATGAAATTTCAAAGCACTAGGGAAAAATATTTCATCCAACAAATAGTGGTTAAATAATTTTTAAAATAAGTTTCCCAAAATTCTATGCAACAAAATTAAATTTATATCAATTGAAAAATTAAATTTAAGTAAAAATAAACCAAAGGAAAAAATAAAAAAATATCTGGAGAAGTAAGGAAAGAACTATTTCTTAGCATCAATGGAAGTCTTAAGGGAAAAGACTAATAAATTTGACAACAGACATAGGAAATATTTCTATAAATTAAAAATGAGCTTTAACAAAATAGAAAAAATACTTTAAATAAAAAATTAATGTCCTGGATCTACAAAGGTCACTTATTATTTACGCAAAATAAAAATATTTAAGGACTTCTGCTTCTGGCTATGAGCTTGGATTTGACCAACTCTTCCACCAAGGACAACTTGAGAAGTGGATAATTTTTTTAAACCAGTTTTAAAGAACAAGAGAGCCATCAGGGCAGTCAGGACTTGAGAGTCAAGATCTTGAAAGGCAAGGAAACACAAGGTGAGGGGATTCCAATATTCTACACTTCTTTTCCCCTCAAGGCATTTGTGGATTAGTAGTTGGCACCAAGAGAGAAGCTGAAAAGCAAAGCAAAAAGTGGTAGTAAAGAGATTGGTTCAAGATGGTGGAAGAGAAGGACGTGTGCTCACTCCCTCTTGCGAGAGCACTGGAATCACAACTGCTGAACAAGCATCAACAGGAAGACACTGGAACTCACCAAAAAAGATACCTGGCACCAAAGACAAAAGAGAAGCGCAATGAGATGGTAGGAGGGGCATAATCACAATAAAATCAAATCCCATAACTGCTGGGTGGGTGACTCACAGACTGGAGAACAATTATACCACAGAAGTCTACCCACTGGAGTGAAGGTTCTGAGCCCCACATCAGGCTTCCCAACCTGGGGGTCCGGCAACAGGAGGAGGAATTCCCAGAGAATCAGACTTTGAAGGCTAGCGGGATTTGATTGCAGGACTTCGACAGGACTGGGGGAAACAGAGAATCCACTCTGGAAGGGCACACGCAAAGTAGTGTGTGCATCAAGACCCAGGAGGAAGGAGCAGTGACCCCACTGGAGACTGAACCAGACCTACCTGCTACTGTTGGAGGGTCTCCTGCAGAGGAGGGGGGTGGCTGTGGCTCACCATGGGGACAAGGACACTGGCAGCAGAAGTTCTGGGAAGTACTCCTTGGCGTGAGCCCTCCCAGAGTACGCCATTAGCCCTACCAAAGAGCCTGAGCCTCCAGGGCTGGGTTGCCTCAGGCCAACCAAACAACAGGGAGGGAACTCAGCCCCACCCATCAGCAGACAAGCAGATTAAAGTTTTACTGAGCTCTGCCCACCAGAGCAACACCCAGATCTACCCACCACTAGTCCCTCCCATCAGGAAGCTTGTACAAGCCTCTTAGATAGCCTCATCCACCAGAGGGCAGACAGCAGAAGCAAGAAGAACTCCAATCCTGCAGGCTGTGGAATGAAAATCACATTCACAGAAAGACAGACAAAATGAAAAGGCACAGGACTATGTACTAGATGAAGGAACAAGATAAAACCCCAGAAAAACAACTAAATGAAGTGGAGATAGGCAAACTTCCAGAAAAAGAATTCAGAATAATGATAGTGAAGATGATCCAGGACCTCGGAAAAAGAATGGACGTAAAAATCAAGAAGATGCAAGAAATGGTTAACAAAGACATAGAAGAATTAAAGAGCAAACACCTAGAAGAATTAAAGAACAAACAAACAGAAATGAACAAAACAATAACTGAAATGAAAAACACACTACAAGGAATCAATAGCAGAATAACTGAAGCAGAAGAACGGATAAGTGAACTGGAAGACAGAATGGTGGAAATCACTGCCATGGAACAGAATAAAGAAAAAAGAATGAAAAGAAATGAAGACAATCCCAACCTCTGGGACAACATTAAACCCACCAACATGTGCATTATAGGGGTACCAGAAGGAGAAGAGAGAGAGAAAGGACCTGAGAAAACACTGGAAGAGATTAGAGTCAAAAAAACTCCCCTAACAAGGGAAAGGAAATTGCCACCCAAGTCCAGGAAGCACAGACAGTCCCAGGCAGGATAAACCCAAGGAGAAACACACCGAGACCCATAGCAATCAAACTGACAAAAATTAAAGGCAGAGAAAAATTATTAAAAGCAGCAAGGGAAAAATGACAAATAACCTACAAGGGAACTCCCAGAAGGTTAACAGATGATTTCTCAGCAGAAACTCTACAAGCCAGAAGGCAGTGGCACAATATATTTAAAGTGATGAAAGGGAAGAACCTACAACCAAGATAACTCTATCTGGCAAGGATCTCCTTCAGATTTGATGGAGAAATCAAAAGCTCTACAGACAAGCAAAAGCTAAGAAAATTCAGCACCACCAAACCAGCTCTACAACAAATGCTACAGGAACTTCTCTAAGTGGGAACCACACAAGAAGAAAAGGAACTACAAAAACAAACCCAAAACAATTAAGAAAATGGTAATAGGAACATACATATCGTTAATTATCTTAAATGTGAATGGATTAAATGCTCCAACCAAAAGACACAGGCTCACTGAATGGATACAAAAACAAGACCCATATATATGCTGTCTACAAGAGACCCACTTCAGACCTAGGGACACATATAGACTGAAAGTGAGGGGAGGAAAAAGATTTTCCATGAAAATGGAAATCAAAAGAAACCTGGAGTAGCAATACTCATATCAGATAAAATAGACTTTAAAATAAAGAATGTTACAAGAGACAAGGAAGGAAACTATATAATGACCAAGGGATCAATTCAAGAAGAAGATATAACAATTATAAGTATATACGCAGCCAACATATGAGCACTTCAATACATAAGGCAAATGCAAACAGCTGTAAAAGAGGTAATCAACGGCAAAACAATAATAGTGGGTGACTTTAACACCTCACTTACACCAATGGACAGATCACCCAGACAGAAAATTAATAAGGAAACACAAGCTTTAAATGACACAGTAGATCAGGTAGCTTTAATTGATATTTATAGGACATTCCATCCAAAAACAGCAGATTACACTTTTTTCTCAAGTGCACGTGAAACATTCTCCAGGATAGATCACATCTTGGGTCACAAATCAAGCCTTGGTAAATTTAAGAAAACTGAAATCATATCAAGCATCTTTTCCAACCACAACAGTTTCAGATTAGAAATAAATTACAGGGAAAAAAACGTAAAAAACACAAACACATGGAGGTTAAACAATACGTTACTGAATAATCAATAGATCACTGAAGAAATCAAAGAGGAAATCAAGAAATCAAAGAGGAAATCAAAAAATACCTAGAGACAAATGACAGTGAAAACACAATGATCCAAAACCTATGGGATGCAGCAAATGCAGTTCTAAGAGGGAAGTTTATAGCAATACAGTCCTACCTCAAGAAACAAGAAAAATCTCAAATAAACAATCTAAACTTACACCTAAAGGAACTAGAGAAAGAAGAAAAAACAAAACCCAAAGTTAGTAGAAGGGAAGAAATCATAAAGATCAGAGCAGAAATAAATGAAATAGAAACAAAGAAAACAATAGCAAAGATCAATAAAACTAAAAGCTGTTTCTTTGAGAAGATAAACATTGTAAAGCAATTATACTCCAATAAAGATGTTAAAAAAACAAAAAAGAAAAAGAGGGAGAGGACTCAAATCAATAAAATTAGAAATGAAAAAGGAGAAGTTTCAAGAGACACCACAGAAATACAAAGCATCATAAGAGACTACTACAAGCAACTCTATGCCAATAAAATGGACAACCTGGAAGAAATGGACAAATTCTTAGAAAATCACAACCTTCTGAGACTGAATCAGGAAGAAATAGAAAACATGAACAGACCAATCACAAGTAATGAAATTGAAACTGTGATTAAAAATCTTCTAACAAACAAAGTACAGGATCAGATGGCTTCACAGGTGAATTCTATCAAACATTTAGAGAAGCGTTAACACCCATCCTTCTCAAACTCTTCCAAAAAATTGCAGAGGAAGAAACACTCCCAAACTCATTCTATGAGGCCACCATCACCCTGATACCAAAACCAAACAAAGATACTACAAAAAAAGAAAATTACAGACCAGTATCACTGATGAATATAGATGCAAAAATCCTCAACAAAATACCAGCAAACAGAATCCAGCAACACATTAAAAGGATCATACACTATGATCAATTGGGATTTATCCCAGGAATGCAAGGATTCTTCAATATATGCAAATCAATCAATGTGATACACCATATTAACAAACTGAAGAATAAAAATCATATGATCATCTCAGTAGATGCAGAAAAAGCTTCTGACAAAATTCACACCCATTTATGATAAAAACTCTCCAGAAAGTGGGCATAGAGGGAATCTACCTCAACATAATAAAGGCCATATACGACAAACCCACAGCAAACATCATTCTCAATGGTGAAAAACTGAAAGCATTTCCTCTCAGATCAGGAAAAAGACAAGGATGTCCACTCTCGCCACTATTATTCAACATAGTTTTGGAAGTCCTAGCCACGGCAATCAAAGAAGAAAAAGAAATAAAAGGAATACAAATTGGAAAAGAAGAAGTAAAACTGTCACTGTTTGCAGATGACATGCTACTATATATAGAGAATCCTAAAGATGCCACCAGAAAACTACTAGAGCTAATCAATGAATTCGGTAAAGTTGCAGGATAGAAAGTAAATGCACAGAAATCTCTTGCATTTCTATACACTAGCAATGAAAGATCAGAAAGAGAAATTAAGGAAACAATCCCATTCACCACTGCAACAGAAAGAATAAAATACCGAGGAATAAACCTACTTAAGGAGGTAAAAGGCCTGTACTCAGAAAATTATAAGACACTGATGAAAGAATCAAAGATGGCACAAACAGATGGAAAGATATACCATGTTCTAGGATTGGAAAAATCAATATTGTGAAAATGACTATACTACCCAAATCAATCTACAGATTCAATGCAATCCCTTTCAAATTCCCAATCGCATTTTTTACAGAATTAGAACAAAAATCTTTAAATTTGTATGGAGACACAAAAGACCCTGAATAGCCAAAGCAGTCTTGAGGGGAAAAAACAGAGCTGGAGGAATCAGACTCTCTGACTTCACACTATACTACAAAGCTATAGTAATCAAGACAATAGAATACTGATACAAAAACAGAAATACAGATCCATGGAACAGGATAGAAAGCCCAGAGTTAAACCTACTCACCTATGGTCAACTAATCTATGACAAAGGAGGCAAGGATATACAATGGAGAAAAGACAGTCTCTTCAATAAATGGTGCTGGGAAAACTGGACAGCTACATGTAAAAGAATGAAATTAGAACACTCCCTAACACCATACACAAAAATAAACTCAAAATGGATTCAAGACCTAAATGTAAGACCAGACACTATAAAACTCTTAGAGGAAAACATAGGAAGAACATTCTATGACATAAATCACAGCAAGATCCTTTTTGACCACCTCTTAGAATAATGGAAATAAAAACAATAATAAACAAATAGGACCTAATGAAACTTAAAAGCTTTTGCATAGCAAAGGAAACTATAAAGAAGACGAAAAGACAGCCCTCAGAATGGGAGAAAATATTTGCAAGAGAATCAACGGTCAAAGAATTAGTCTTCAAAATATATAAACAGCTCATGCAGCTCCATATTAAAAAAACAAACAACCCAATCCAAAAACGGGCAGAAGACCTAAATAGACATTTCTCCAAAGAAGACATACAGATGGCCAAGAGGCACATGAAAAGCTGCTCAACATCACTAATTATTAGAGAAATACAAATCAAACTACAATGAGATATCACCTCATACCGGTTAGAATGGACATCGGCAGAAAATCTACAAACAACAAATGCTGGAGAGGGTGTGGGGAAAGGGAACCCTCTTGCACTGTTGGTGGGAATGTAAACTGATACAGCCACTATGAAGAAGAGTAAAAAACTAAAAATAGAATTACCATATGATCCAGCAATCCCACTACTGGGCATATACCCAGAGAAAACCATAATTCAAAAAGGCATATGTACCCCAATGTTCATTGCAGCACTGTTTACAAGAGCCAGGTCATGGAAGCAACCTAAATGCCCATCGACAGATGAATGGATGAAGAAGATGTGGTACATATATACAATGGAATATTACTCAGCCATAAAAAGGAACGGAATTGGGTCGTTTGTAGAGACTTGGATGGATCTAGAGACTGTCATACAGAGTGAAGTAAGTCAGAAAGAGAAAAACAAATATCATATATTAACGCATATATGTGAAATCTAGGAAAATGGTACAGATGAACTGGTTTGCAAGGCAGAAATAGACTCACAGATGTAGAGAACAAATATATGGAGGGTGGGGTGGTGGTGGGATGAATTGGGAGATTCGGATTGACATATATACACTAATATGTATAAAATAGGTAACTAATAAGAACCTGCTGTATAAATAAATTAATTAAATTTAATTAAAAAAATAAAAATAAAGTGATTATTGCTAGGTATGTCAAAGAAAAAGGGGGGTCTGGTAAAGGAGGAAAGAAGCCAAGTTTAGTCTTTAGCAGCTGCACATAGCAAGGGAATTTGGGGCTAGCAAGGCAGGCAGGGAAACTCAGAGGAATGAGTTGTTCAGCACATTTCCCCTTCAGGGTTTTGTCCGTTCAAAAGCAGCACAGGGTTCACTGTGTGAGACAGTAGCTAGAAAGTTTCTTCTGTAAGAAGTTGAACTATCCAGCAGTACTTGTCAGAGTCTCACAGAGCTGGGAAGACAGGGCCTGCAGGGAGGGGCTCTAGTAAATGCCCTGTGTCTTCAGCAGGGGCCCCAGAAGACTGCTCCCTAAAAGAGAGAGTTGACTATGGATAAAATAGGCCTCACAAAAATCGAAGCCCAGACTAAATTGAGATCAATCCCTGATTGGATTAAGGTAATCTGCACATTTTAGCTGCCAGATAAAAGCTTCCTTAGGAGAAAAATAACGAGAACTCCAGAACTTTTAAATTTTTTAAAGATAACATCTAAGATAAGGAAGGAAGGAAGGAAGGAAGGGAGAAAGGGAGAAAGGAAGAAAGAAAGAAAAGAGAGAATAAGCATGTCAGAAGACAGGACAAAGAAAAAAAGAAGAGGCCATTAAAACAAACCCATCGGGGTCTCAGATATAGGAATTACTGTGTGTGCAATTTTAAATAATCTTTATTAATATGTTCAAAACTATAAGACAAGAAGGAGGAATTTCAGAAGAGAACCGCCATTCATAAAAACTATTCAATGAATATTCTAGAGTTGAAAAACACAATAATTGAAATTAACAATTCAATAGTGAAAAAAAAGAATTCAATAGTGATTTAACAGCAATGTGGACATGTATTAGTAAGAGAAGATTGTTGAACTGGAAATAAGGGGAGTAGAAAATATCTACACTCTATCTACAAAGAGATAAAAATTAAGGGACCATTAAGAATAGGATATAAGGGATATTTCCACCATATTAAAAAGGTCTTTAAGTGCATGTAAATTGAGTCATAACATGAAAGGAGAAAGAGAATAGAGGGAGAAGCAGTATTTCAAGAAATAGTGGTTGGAGAGTCTCCTAAGCTGAAAAAGACATCGATCTTCAGACTGAAGAATTGCCAAGAATACCAAAGAGGATAAATACAAAGAAAAACATACCGGGGAACAACATACTAAAACTTTTAAAAACCAAAGTCGAAGAGAATTTCTTAAATGCAATACAAGGGGAAAACATCATCACCTTCAAAGAATTAACAGTAAGACTATAGCTGACTTATTTACAAAAACCAATAAAGCCAGAATACATGGAATAGCATCATTAAAATGCTGAGAGAAAATGACTACCAATTTAAAATCCTACATCCAGAGAAAATGATCTACAAAAGTTAAAGAAAAACAGAGACGTTTTCAGACAAAAACTAAAAATATTTGTCTTCAGTAGACCTGCACTAAAACAAATTCTAAAGGGTGTTTTTCAGGCAAAATGAAAATAATCTCAGACTGTAAGTCAAAAATGCAAGAAGGAATGAAGAGGGTAAATACATGGGTTAACTAAATATTGACTGTACAAAACAATAATTTTAATGGTTTAAAATTTTTTAAATATATGCAAACTAGTTATAGTTCGTGTGTATATTGTAACATATAACAATAATGCAAAAGAAAGAACTAGTAAATTAGTTTAAATATGCAAGTTTCTAGGCTTCTAGAGGAGTTGTAAAAGTAACTGTTAGCACTGGACTGAAATAAGGATGCATGTTATAATTTCTAGGAAAACCACTAAAATATAGTAAATGGAATAATAAAACTATTTTTTGATTAATCCAGAAAAAAAGGCAAGGAAGGAAAGAAAAATGACCCTAAAATAGTTGGCAAATAATAAGGTGGTAGAAATAAACTCAAATATATTCTTTGTTGAATTAATTTAAATTAAATTAATATACAAATAAATATTAAATTAACAGTGAGTAATAAACTAATATCGGCAAATTGCATTTTGAAAATATATGTTGCTTTAAAAAGATATACTTTAATTGTAAGTACACAGAAAAGTCTAAAGGTAAAGGGATGGGAAAATCTATACCAAGAAAATATTAAGCAAAAGAAAGCTCAGGAAACTACATCAATGTCAGATAAAGTAGATTTAAAGACAAAAAAGCATTATTAGACAGAAAATGTACTTAATGAAAAACTGATCAACTCACAAGGAAGATGTCAGGTCTAAATCTGTAATGCACCCAATAACATAGTTCAAAGTATCTAATGAAAACTTAACCAAATTAAGACAAAGAATCCACCTTCACAGTAAGAAATATTTATATATATATTCAATAGCTGATGGAACCACCAAATATTTAACTCATGAAATCCACATTGCTGAGGGTGCAGAATATAGTCACTGACATATAATGAAAACTGATGTGATCTATCTTGAAATCCATTTGATCTAGTAACTTATATTTAAAATAATTTGACCCAGTATAATCAGATACACAAAAAATTTATATCATTCATTGAAGTGCTTATTCTTTTTAACGGCCAAAAAAGGCAAAAGAAAACTTAAAGTACAAGAATGGGGAAGTATTATTATCCACATGACTATACTATGCTACCACTAAAAAAAAATTCAAAGAAAAAACTGTTATGAGAAAATACTAACAATATAATGCTAAAAATTGAGGATAGAGGAGAAGCAGCATAAAAAAAACAGAGTAGGTAACAAATTTTATATTCTAATGTGTGTGAATGTGTATTTTTAGAAGAAAAAATTTTAAAGATTAAAAGTCAATGAACTACTAAAGTTTTTTTCTCTTGAACAAATAAAGATTACTTTCTTTTTAAATTCTGTGGTTTCTAGCACCATTTTTGCACTGTTTTCACCCAAGCCATCTATTACCCTGTTCCTCTTTATTATATCCTGCAGACATTTTTTATTCCTTATCTTACCTTCATATTCACAATTATGGCCTTTTCCTTGAAATACCCTTTTTTTGGCTTTCCTCATTTTTCATTCTATTTTTCTACCTGCCACTTCTTGGTCTTTTTTACAGCCTCCTTTCTGTCTGCTTTTTAAATATTGTGGTGTTTTCACTCACAACATTTTTCTTGGGTATTCAAATGCAAATTTTATCTTAAAAGTAATGTAAAAGGTAATATAAAGCATCAGAAGGTCTGAGTTCAAGAAAACAAGGCTGTTGCATCTCCAGCTTTTTCAAATTTTTCAAGAAAAATTTAAGATGGTATTTTTCTTGCTAACTCACCTTTATATGTTTGCAACTAATACTTCTTTTAAAAATGATGGCCACATTATTACTTTTATGTGGAATTACCTGATCTCTACTAAATGTGTGTAACTTATTCTCAGAAAAGGGAATGCTAGCCAAAAATAAATAGATCAAAGCGTTTTCCATTATGATCTTTGATCCTTTGATCTGAACTCGTATGGTGATGGCTTCTAAATCTGTCTCTCTGGTCTCATACTCTTTTCTGAGATCCAGATCTACATAAAACCTTTTGGATATTTTTCAAACCTTAAATTCAACATGCCCCAAATTGAATGTTTCATTCCTCTTGCTGTCCCCACTCCCAACCTCCCCACCCCCCATACACACACAAACACCACCCTCCATCCAACTTTCCAAGCCAGAATCCTGGGTCTTATTAGTGACACTTTCCTCTCTGCCGTCTGCTCTACCAAATGATCACTGAAGGAATCCAGGTCTACTGCTGGGACATTTCTCAAGTCTTCTACCTCTCCCCAAGCCTACTGTGCCTATGTAATGAAGGCCACCACCATCTCCTGCCAATATTAGGGTAAAAGCTCTTAGACTATCACATTTTTAGAGCCTCCTTCCTCACTGTTAAGCCTGAGTAATCATTCTAAAGTATGAATCTCACCAAGTCATTCCCCTTATTAAAACTGTTCAGCATTTTACTCTTCAGTGGTTATTATCCGAAGTCTCTCCCTTGCAATAAATAAATTACAAGTGACAGGAACTCAAATCAAACAGTCTGCTCCACAGGACTTGTGGCCAAATTGACCACTTTATAGACGAAGCATCCTGTGCATGAAATTTGGTCCTTTCTTTTAGGAAAAGAGGGAATAAATACTTGTGACTGAAAGGTTTTGTTCTCAAGTAAGCCTCATCAAATATCTAATGGCATTTCTCTCAGATAGATGCATTTCATATCATTCCAATAATTCAAACATGCTTCTAAAGTTCCTGTTGAAAAACATCTATTTCTGTTGAGAAAACTCTCTGAGTTTGCTCCTCAATGCTTTTACTAAAGAACAGAGATGGACCTGCCCATCAAAACACCTCAAACGAGATACTAGAGTTATAGTTAGTGTTGTCATTGCCAATGATTTCAGCCCTAAGAAAAGTAATGCTGGAAAAAAAGAAAAATAAAGAAAAAAATAAAGAAAAGCTAAAAACAAGCTTTGCATAAAATGTCTATTCCTTTGCTAATCTCTCTGTAGCTACTTTGTTAAAATGTGAGAACTACCCAAACACTAAAAAAACAAACAAACAAAAAGAAACAAAACCCCCTCACTGCATAAACTACAAAGCAGGGATTTAATACCAGTATTTTAATATCTGAATATGACACACTATTCCTTTGGGTGAAGACTCAATCTTAGAGATTATTTTGACTGATACATAAATCTCTTCACTTTCTAAAACTTTCTCTTCATTGTTTTATTCTGAAAAATCAAAAATTTGGCCTTGCCTAGAAAAGAGGAATCATGCCCTGATTTTTGCTTAAAATGTGGAATTTATTGGTTCAAGTCACTGATGAGTTAAGACGCAATTCTAGCTACAGGATGGCTGCTTCTGGAGAGGTACACAATATTATCAGGGCATCAGGCTCAGCTTTCTTCTGCATGGGTTGCATTTCAGGTTGTGTTGACCCCTGGCAACTCAAGACCTACATCTTCATAGATCCAAGTGCAATGGAAAGAAACTACAGTCATCCCTCAGTATCAGCACAGGATTGGTTCCAAAAGCCCCGACTGCCATACCCAAATCAGATGCTCAAGTCCCTTATATAAAATGGCACAGTACAATGAATACAGTTGGCCCTCCCTATCTGCAGGTTTCCCATTCACAGATTCAACCAATTGTGGATGAAAAACCTGTGGATTTGGAGGACTAAGTGTACTTTCTTTTTATACCAGGAAAAGTCCCAGGATAAGCTCTGATTGATTCAACTTGTATTACATGTCTATCTCTAAACCGACTACTAGGACTTAGGAAATGGAATACACTAGTTGCCCAGATCAAGTTCATGTGCTCTACCCCAGATTTTATTAGGCAGTTGCCCCGGCTAAGTCACAAAAAACAGAGTTGGGAGAGAACTCTCAAAGGAAAAGCAGTGTGATATCACCCCAAATAGGAGAAATCGGTGTTCGATGGGCAAAATCATAGTATGTCTACCAAAAGTGTTCCCAGTGCCATAAATGGCTCCCTGTTTCCAGTACTTTGATCACCTTGCTTTTCCATCTCCAAGTGGAGACGTAATTGTGTACATTTTTAATTCAGAGAAATGAGTACAAATTATTTTAATAATCTAGAATGAAAATTAAAATCTGCTATAAAACAACCTATTTATCTTGTCAAAATCCACATGGGCATCTTTAAAACTGCACATCTTTAAAAGGATTGCTAAATTAAAATCTTTCACCTTCCCCAGTGACTCTCTGTGTAAGTATCTCATAACCTTCATCATGGCCCCACTTTCAAAGCAGCTTATGCCTCCTAGCATTTTTATTCTCTTTTTGGATAAAGCTCAAGGCAGGGCTCATATTTCTTCCCAAGTAGGTTTATCATTCTGGTCATCCTGTTTTCTACCCTAATGCTTAATGCTTGTTCTTTCAGCAAACATCTGTTGACCCTTCCTCTGTGCCTTTGGTTATACAAGGCACTGAGAATATAAATAAGCCCTTAGATAGGTTACATTTTAGCAGACGATGCACACAAATTAAGATCACAATCCAGTGTATAAAGTTGTATAAAGTTCTCCGTAGAGATGAGGAGCCTACGTTATGGGAACACACAGGAGGGACACCAGACCCAAGAGACGTGAGGAGTTAAGACTGGGTTTCCCTAAGGAGAATGTTCCTCAGTTTAAGCCGCAGTTAGGTAGCTAAACCTGCTCACCTTGCGGAGGCTTTATTCAAATGTATGGATTTCTTTGCACGGAGTTCTGCCTGTTGCGAGACAGTGCAGAGCCGGAGCAGCAGTCGAAATATGAATCTTGGGGAGAGGAATGATGTGGATGTTGGCATCATCATATGAATTCGTCGCTGGCATTTCTCCTTGCCATAGTTCTCAACCCCTCTCCTCAGAACCATAATGACTAATCAAAAAATAAAACCCCTTCACTAATAAAAGAGACTCCATGTTTTCTATCCAAATGGTGCAAGTTCTGTGATATAACTCTAACGTTTTCTTCTGACGATATAACATTATTTAAAAACTTAACTGCAACATGCTTGCAGAAAGGATATTCTCATTTTTAACAGTTCTTTTCTCTTTTTCACAAATTTCTTATATCTGAAGGATAATCGAGGATGTCACGTTTCAGTGTGGTAATATCTTACAGTCTCTGAGAAACAATTCAGTCCTAAGCATTAATAAAAATAAATTTTTAAAATATTTAAAATAAGTTACAATACAAATTAAACACTGATAGGTTGCCAACCTCTTTAAAAAGTCAGGACTTTTCTTTCTGAATTTGGACCTAAAAATAAAAGAATGTATTAAATATAAATTCATTATAAAAATAAAATATATTATCAAAATAAAATATTAAAATACATGTTAAATGTAAATTATTTAGCTTGGTAAATTTAACTTAGGTTATGTATTTCTTTAACCCAAGTCTGTTTTTTGAGTAACAGACCTTTCTCTTCACCTGAAACTATTCTTTATAAACAACTCCTTTTTGTACCTGGTGCTACCGGATTAAGGCTGGGTGGTAACAGGTGACCAAAACTGTGTAATATCAATAGCAAATTGATTATGGGGAAAGTGATAGAGATAGCAATAAAAACATACAAACATAAAATAACAACCCCCACTAAAAATATATTATTACTTTTTGCATATATATATGCTAAAGAGAGAATGACCCAGGATTCCTATTTCCTAAAGTATTTAAATAACTGAAGAACCTAATTTTCTCCCTTGGCAGATAAGCAATACAGACTGAGATCATTATGCTTCTCAAAGTTCTTCTATTTTACAAAGTTAGCACATGATACACAATTTGACTGAAATAATTTTCAAAGTTGGAAAAGTTACAGATTTTTGTGACAAGAAAACCCAGGGCCGGAACTACTTATGGAAAGAAGGTAATTTGTTGAGAAACTACGTTCCCTTACCCCACCCCCGTCAAGTAAAAATCTCAAAGAAAGGGACTGAAAAGGTAGCAACTGGAGAGGTTTACAGATCCACTTTGTACAAAAAGAATGACTTTCAGAAAGAGAAAGACAAATACCGTATGCTAACACATATATACGGAATTTAAGAAAAAAAATGTCATGAAGAACCTAGGGGTAAGACAGGAATAAAGACACAGACCTACTAGAGAACGGACTTGAGGATATGGGGAGGGGGAAGGGTGAGCTGTGACAAAGCGAGAGAGAGGCATGGACATATATACACTATCAAATGTAAGGTAGATAGCTAGTGGGAAGCAGCCGCATAGTACAGGGAGATCAGCTCCGTGCTTTGTGACCGCCTGGAGGGGTGGGATAGGGAGGGTGGGAGGGAGGGAGACGCAAGAGGGAAGAGATATGGGAACATATGTATATGTATAACTGATTCACTTTGTTATAAAGCAGAAACTAACACACCATTGTAAAGCAATTATACCCCAATAAAGATGTTTAAAAAAAAAAAAAAGAATGACTAGATTTCATTACTTTCTAGTGCATTCAATTTCTTTAAGAAAAATTTTTTCTGTTTATGTGAAATAGCTAAGAATAAATGAAGTAAAAGGCTTGTTACAGATGACGATTCTTCACAAAAATTTATAGTCATAGTTCAAATTACCTTCTCAGTGACTATGTTTTCCAATTAAACTCTGAGAGCACTGTGACCGGCCTCATTATTTTGAGAGCTTATTGTTTTAGGATATGTATTTATTTCATTGTTTATCTTCAAGAGTTTGTTATCAGGGAAGAAAATTCTTAACATCATAAACAGTAACAACCACATTATGTGAGTATTTGTTTTCTGATGGTATGTATTCAAAAGTAAGTTAATATTTTTAATCTATTTCCTGCAACACTATTCCCAAAATAAAACTGTCTGAACAGAATAAGGTGTGGGGAGCCAGTTCCTACTATCACCATGCTGCAAAGAAGATCATTAGAGGACTTCACATTTAAAATGGAGCTTATAAAGTAGAGCAACAATCATTTTTTGTACATAATTAATTTTAGAATAGGTTGTAGATTTACAGAAAAGTTGCAAAGTTAGTACAGAGATTTCCTGTAACCTCCACACCCATTTCCCCCGTTGCTAACATTTTACATTGCTGTGGTGCTTCTGTCACAAGTTAGAAACCAATATTGAGATTAACTAAACTCTGTACTTAATTAGAATTTTATTAAATCTTTACTAACGTCCTTTTTCTGCTCTAGAATCCCATCCAAGATACCTATTCACATTTAGTTGCCATGATTCCCTAGGCTCCTTAAGCTGTGACAGTTTCTCCAACTTTCCTTGTTTTTGATGACCTTGCAATTTGAGGAGTACTGGTCAGGTATTTTGTAGAATGCCTCTCAATTTGGGTTTGTCTGATGTTTTTCTCATGGTTAGACTGAGGTTATGGGCTTGGGCAGAAAGACCACAGAGATGAAATCTATTCCCCTTTCATCATATCAAGGATTTATGCTGCTAATATGACTTGTCACTGATGATGATAACTTTAATCATCTAAGGTAGTGTGTTTACCATGTTTCTCCAAAGTCAATTTACATTTCGCTTCCTTTCATACTATTCTGTTTGGAAGCAAGTAATTAACATAGTCTACCCTTAAGGGGTGGGAATTTGCATTCCAGCTCCTTGAGGGGGGAGTGGCTACATAAATAACTTGTAATTCTGCTGAATGAGAGATTTATAAAATGTCTTATTCATTTATTTATTAATTCAATCATGTATTTACATCAGTATGGATTCATGGATATTTATTTTATACTTTGGGTTATACTCTAATACCACTTTGTTTTATAAACTTTGTAGCTCAAATTGTTCCAGCTTTGACCATTGTAAACATACATACCTATAAATATTTCTATATGCATTTGTCTGTATCTACATAAAGCTAGACATGAATTCATACTGATGTCTCCAACTCCAAACCAGTACTTCTAGTTTATTCAGGCCTTCTCCCTTTGCTCATTTGTAACCTTCCACTCCAAACAGGAGAAATCTGCCTCCCACTATCTGCCATTCAATTACTTACTTGTTCAATCCCAGTATACATGTACAAAGATTTCAGATACGTTAACCCATGCCCAGAACCACTTATTCTTCCAGGAACATGCAGCTAATCCAGTGGAAAAAAGATCATTATTGTGTGCTTTTCTCAGCAGTCTGGCTGGGTTATTCATCCATCCCCGAACAGTCTCAGCAGCCAGGAGACTGAAATGCTCTGACTGGCCAGTTAGGTCTGAAGCCCATTCGGACACTGAACACAAAAACACCTCGATGAACAGTGAAGTAGGAAGTGATTCCTCCCTTGAAGAAAGGCAAAGAGATGCTGGGGGAGAAAGAAATAATAATGTCTCCTACACTCATCTTTTAAGGTTCAGCTCTAATTCCTTTAGCTCTATGAAGCCTTTTCTGATATTTCAACCATTTTCAAAATCCTCTCTTCTTTCACAGAAGTCTCATTAGCCAAACATCTCTTATTAAGTGGCCTTTTGTGTGCTTTTTTCTGTTTCTAGAACGTAAATTCCTAAGGGAAGTATTTGTGTCTAATTCAGCTGCATGTGCCTCATAGTTCCAAGCACTGTGCTAAAAAATATTTTCTAAACGAAGAAATGAACAGCTTTCACATATTTGTATTTAACTGAATTATCTGAAACTGAAGCAGGTTAAGTTCTACTTCACCCTCCTCTTCTTTTCCTCAAGATGACAGAGTGAGCTCAAGACCAGACCTGGTCACAGGCCAATGCTAGGGCGTTTGTCTCAAGCAGAGCCTCTCAGTTGAAGCAGGACTATAAATCCAGGCTTTGAATCTCCAATGCATTATTTAATCTGTCTTTGAAGCAAACATCAACCACATTAAGAGGCTAAATATTTTTTTTCTGAATAAGATTTTATAGCTCATACCTTAGAATTCAGTCACATGTACCATATTCCTCGACTACCAGTATTGAATCGGTGGTGACAATCAAGGACTGTGTGTGTCTTAGGACCTAATCTCGAGAAAATATTTTTCTCAAATCCCTTACTGAATAGTGGAGAAACGGTAGATGCTAAGTCTTATACTATTATTCCTATAAGGGCATATTTGTGAAGATACTAAGAAAAAATTATATTCCTTTTTTTTTTTTTTTTGGTTACTTTGGAAATCCCTATGGCATGAATCCCTTATGCTATATATCATTTCACATAACAATAGAATTTTAAAAGTGAAAGGATCCTTTTCTACAGTAGAGTCAGGACATAGCTGTATAACCTCTACAAAGTTCAATTTTGTTTGAAATAATTCAGTATTACAGATAAAATTCCAAGTACAATATTTTATAAATGTACATGGATTGGTTATCAGAAGAAGTGACTTGAAACACAACTTGACTTTATTTTACAATTACCAGTGAACCCAAAGAACTGCTAATTGTTGGTGCTGAACCATTTTTAGAATCAACTCTGTATTATTTGTTTCCAGCTTTATTGAAGTATAATCAAGAAATAAAAATTTAAGGTGTACAACACGCTTGATAAATGCATACACTGTGAAATGATTACCATAGTCATCAATTAACACAATCACAAACATATCCATCATCTCAAATAGTTACCTTTTTAAATTTTTTTTGTGGTGAGAACACTTGAAATCTACAAATTTCAAGTATACAACACATAAATATAGTCACCATTCTGTACATTAGGCCTCCAGAACTTACTCATCTTATAAGGGAAAGTTTGCACCATTTGATCAATATGCCCCTTTTCCCCCAACCCCCCAATTTCTGGTAACCATCATTCTATACTCTATTATAATGAGTTCAAGTTTTCTTTTTCTTTATTCCACATGTAACTGAGATTATATGATATTTTTATTTCTGTGTCTGGCTTATTTTACTTAAAATAATATCCTCCAGCTTCATCCATGTTATTGCTAATGGCAGGATTTCCTTCTTTTTTTAAGCCTGAATCATATTCCACCCACCATATATATCACATTTTCTTTATCTTTATCTGCATCCACTAATATACACTTACATTGTTTCCATATCTTGTCTACTGTGAATAATGAGTGGAAGTACAGATATCTCTTCAAGATCCTGTTTTCATTTCCTCTGGCTATATATACAGAGTTGAGATTGCTGGATCATGTGGTAGTTCTATTTTTAATTTTTTGAGGAACCTCTATATTATTTTCCATAATGTGCCAATTTCCATTTCCACCAACAATATACAGGGTTCCCTTTTCTCTACATCCTCAGCAGGACTTGTTATCTTTTGACTTTTTGATAGTAGTTGTTCTAACAGGTTTGAGGTGATATCTCATTGTGGTCTTGATTTGCATTTTCTGGTGATTAGCAATGCTGAGTATATATTTTCATTTACTTACTGGCCATTTGTATGTCTTCTCGGGAAAAGTGACTATTTAGGTCCTTTGCCCATTTTTTAATTGGGTTGTTTGGTTTTGCTTTAGTTATGAGTTGTCTGAGTTTCTTATATATTTTGGATATCAACCCTTATCCAATAGACAGTTTGCAAATATTTTCTCCCATTCTGTAGGTTCCATTTTCATTTTTGCTGATGGTTTCCTTTGGTGTGTGGAAACATTTTAGTTTAACATACTCCCACTTGTTTATTTTTTGCTTATGTTTTCGGTATCAGATCAAAAAAAAAATCATTGTCAACACCAATATCAAGGAGCTTTTTCCCTACGTTTTCTTCTAGGAATTTTATGGTTTTAGGCCTTATGTTTAAATCTTTAATTCATTTTGAGTTTGAGGGGTTTTTTTGTAAGTGTCGAATTTAATTTTTTTGCATGGGGCCATCCACTTTCCCCAATACCATTTATTGAAGAGACTATCCTTTTCCCATTGTGCATTCTTGGCTCCTCTGTCAAAAATCAGTTGACTGTATATGTGTGGGTTAATTTCTGGGTTCTCTATTCTGTTGCATTGTTCTGTGCCTGTTTTTCTATAAAAAGTACCATACTGTTTTGATTACTATGTCTTTGTAATGTCATTTGAAATCAGGAGGTGTAATGTCTCCAGCTTTGTTCTTCTTGCTCAAGACTGCTTTTGCTACTTGGGTTGTCTTGTAGTTCCACACAAATTTTAATATTGTTTTCACTATTTCTGTAAAAAATGTCGTTGGAATTTTTATGGGGATTGCACTGAATTTGTAGACTGCATTGGGTAGAACGGACATTTTAACAATATTAATTCTTCTAATCCATGAAGATATCTTTCCATTTACATGAGTCTTTGATTTCTTTCATCAATGTTTTATAGTATTCAGTGTACACATCTTTCAATTCCTTGGTTAATTTTTTTTCCTCAACATTCTATTCTCAACTCTATATTATTTTAATTTTACATATATTGAAGTCCCAATATAACAGTACATTACTGATGGATCCATCTTTTGCCCTATTTATAGAAAATGTACTTTTAGAAAAACCACAGAAAAACCTTTTAAAGCTTTTGTTGGGGTGTTGAATGGGGCTTAGTATTCCTCCCCTTTAGGAACAAACAAAACTGAAAGCAAACATAGGAAGCAAAGTGATGATGGCAGTATGTTATCTATTTGTTGTTTGTTTGGTACAGCTGGGGTAGAGAACAGATCTGTGAATATTGGCTAAATTAGAGCCTCCAACTACCTTCCTCCAAGTCCAGAGTTTGGAATTGACAGCTGAGAGAGTTTAAGTTCCAGATACTAAACTTTAGAAAATTCACAATGTCCTTCACAAGTCATACTTTCTGCCTTATCTCTAGAAAACAGGTCTTGGGCTCTGACTTGGCTGTGCTTACTAATTAAAGCGGGGCAAAGAAAGATAAAGTAGCCCACCTGGGGGCAGGGGAGAAAGAGAGAGAGAGAGAGAGAGAGAAAGAGTGAACCACACATGAACCTTTATCCCAATCTTACCAGAAAAGGATTTTTTTCCTGTGGGAGAAGCAAGTAAGGAAGATGAATGGGCAAACTTTTTTCCAGCATTTAAGTTCCTATTTTTATGGAAATGGGCAGAGTCAGAAAATTAGCTTTATATTTGTTTAATTTAAAAATTATTTCATATTTTGAAACCTAGAGAAAGTGTTAGAAAGAATTTCTATTTTTTTAACATTACAATCAAATTCTTTTATTGGAAAAAAAAAATAAACCTAGGGAAAGAGTTAGAAGGATGACCAAAGTTAGAACCATATCCTCTCTGTGGGAAACTTAAATGTTGAGAACAATAAGATAAAGAGAGCAAGAAAAATAAAATGAATGAAGTTCATTCATTTCGGTGGTTAACAACACTAAGACAAGATAGTTAATTACTTCCTGCTGCACTGTTAGATCCTAAATCTGATAATTCCACCTTCTAGTAGTCAGTGAACTCTCTAATATGCTTAAAATAAATTTCCTTTTTACTTAAACCAGATTCAATTTCTGCTGCTTGCAGCCAATGACCTTAAATAACATACTACCAGGCAATTGTTTCAGATTGCCCCAAAGCACAAGATAGAGACCATTAAGTTGTTGGACCAGTCAAAACATCTAGGCTCAGGTTCACTGATAAGAAATTGAGACTCTCCGGCCAGAACTAGAATCCAAGAGTTTGATTCTGTAAAATCACTGGGTTTGAAATCTAGTCTATAAAGTCCAGGAAATAGAAATAGACAGAAGCAAATGACCAAAAAAATTTTAAAGAGTTTTATTTCTAAAGAAAACAAAGCCTGACAAATGACAAAGTACTGGATTACTCAAACTCTAAAATAATCCGAAATCTCACAAACTATAAAATAAGGTTTACAGAAGTGCAATGGTCTCCAAATCCTCCCAAAGCTATCTGAGATGTGGTCTGGAAGTCAGTCAAGAGAGCAGAATGGAGTTGGTCCTCCAGTTATACTTTGGGACTGTAACACACAGTAGCTGCTTCTGGTACCAACCTGTGTGTCATCTAGAGTCCTTTGGTTGCAAGTAACACTTATGAATGCTAATTAAAGCAATATGGAGGAATGTATTAGAGGAATAATGTACACAGAATTGACAGGATGCTAAAAGCAAGACAGGAACCAGGGCAGAAGAATCTGGAATGTATGAGCATTCTACCTAGTCTTTCACATTAGTCCCCCAAATCGGCAGTTCTAAGTACTTCCTTGTGTCAAAGCTCCTCAGGATGATCATCGTTTAACATCCTTTTGATCTATCTGCCAAGCCCTTGCTCTTGGAATGATTAGCTGGGGTGCCTCCCAGCCATAACTGTATTGTATGATCACTTTCTGGACCATAGTTGATTGAGGAGGGACCAACATCTGTCCTCAAGGGATGAGACAAGCTGGGCCAATCAGATTCTTTTCCCCAGAATTTTAGATTTTGGACTAAAGACATGCTGGAAATTGGGAATTAAGTGTCTTTAAAGATAGAACTTTTGCAGAACTAGCCACAAACTCCTGCTTCTGAGATCTGCCTTTCCTGGTTTCCACATTTCAAAGGCCTAATGGTTTTTAACATTTCCTCGGATTATATGGGGTATCATAATATGCTTCTAATACATTTCTCCTTTCTGCTGAAGTTAGCATGACTCACCTTATCTCATTGATATCTGAGAGAACCTTGACCACTAGGCTGTTAAAGTTCTCACTCCAAAGTTCAGTGGTGGTTGTTAAGAATCATGCATGACTTGACTAAACTTAGAAGTCATTCTCTATTGGCCATTTTCTTAGACAGACCTTAATGGCAGTATAGACAGTGTCTTATCATTAAATCCAAACTGGCGCTTAAGACTCCAAAGGACAGACTCCCACCATTAAAAGTAAATGAATAAACCCATAACACATTCCCTATGATTAGCATTTTAATCCTAAAGAAAGAGAAGGATTATCAACCTGACTGCTGGTAATGGCAATCCTTTTTGTTAAAGAAATTCTTATCTAAACTGTGTCTGGCTACTTGAATTGGCTACTTGAAGGAAGAAAACCCTGAGACTATATATATATATATAACTTGTCATAACTATGGCCCTCAAAAGTTTTATGTAGAAGGTACTATTCTGCAAAGAGCTGTACATTTGATCACAGAGGCTGATGCTAAGAATTACTATCTACATAAGGGCACTGGAGCAGCCCAGGTCTTCTCCTCTCCTGAAGGGAAGAAGGGTGCCATGAAAGGCCCCTCCCCCTCATGCCCACACACCAGCAAAGGAGACCAACGTAAATATAAACCTTGTAAAGGTAAATGTAAACCTTGAGTCTTCAGAATGCTCAATTTGTGAACCTGGTATGTCTACAAAGGGGTGTGGAGCTCTAAAATCTTGATGTGGTTAAACTCAAGTTGGACCAGATTCAGTATTTCCTGCTGTGTTAGCTGAAAGTAACAGCAACCAATTCCAGTTAGATTAATCTGAAGAGTAAAATTATTATAAGCTTTCAGAATTGTTTAATGGCAAGCTTGCAGCTGGGGATCAGGTAAAAACTGGAACCACAAATCAAAAAGCCATCTGGAACTTAAAGTGTTCTCTCTCCATCTTTCATTTTTATTTTCTCTGCATGTCACAAAAGAGTCTAAGTAACCCTCTCATGTTCACTCAGCTAGTTTGTAGTAGAGGTGGAAGTGAAATCCAAATCTTTTGACTTCTGGTTTTGAGCAATTTTCTACTTCACTTTACTCTCTGTTTTGAGAGCAACTATAATCAGCTATGCAAATCTAATGTCTTCCATGTTTTACAATTGGTAAATTGCACTGAATGAATACATATCAAATGAGGTTGAATAGTTTCATGAAGGTCCACATATTTCCTTCCTCCTTCCTGTCTGCCTCTTTTCCAACACAGTGTAGTAGGTGGTACCATTGACCATGAAGTCATTTAGTTCCTGTACTGCACCTCATCAGGCAGACCCTAAGCAAGTCATTTAAACTCTGCAAGTCTTGGCTTTCTCATTTTAAAACTCTGTATCACTCACAGAGTATTGCCATAAGAGTGAAATGACATATCACACACACCCACAGTACACCAAGCACATGGTGAACCTTTTGATGGTTCTAGAACTATTAGTATCTCTATTCCCATGTCAGTCCTCCAAACAGCTCTGCCATCTCATCTCCAGTTCTAAACACAAACACCATGGCCTTGAGCATTCTCAAAGTAGGGGTATTTATATTGATGAAAACAATCTTTTCGTGTTTTTATGGAGGAAGAAGTGAGGTGAACAGATGAATTGACACTCATTTGTGACCTATTCCACGTGTCAAAGTCTGGTTTCCCAAAGAGAACGGCCAGTATTTCTGGGCAGCTGTCAAACCTCCTTGATTTACACAAATGCAGTAACACCTGCTGAATTAACCTGTGGCATCTGTCAAAACCCACCTCTGCCAGAAACAAATCTTTCTCCTCCTGGCATGCTGAATAAGAGACAGAGAGGCATTAAACATTTACTGAGACACTTCAAGATAGTCTCGGGTAACAGGAAGTGTTGTGAGACTTACTTGGCATACTTTAAGTACATATAAGACAGCGGGAGACACACAAGGAATGTTCCTGAGGTTTTTTCCTTTCAATCAGCTTCCTCTGTGGCTTTTACACTATAATTTATTTTTAAAGAGGCATCACAGTTTTCTGGGTGCCATAATAAAATCTAAAATAAATGTTTTCACCCAGATAAGCACTATTAAAAGGAAAGGATACTGAATTCATTTAAATACATTTGCAAAAGACTGATTTTCCCAAGGGAGGGAACACATCCTATTTCTTTAATTAGTTTTGCCTATCAATTGACAATTTCCTACAGCAAAGAAGCAAAACAGCCTGCCTTTCCTGACAGCAAAGAGCTATAATGCTAGAATGAAAACGGACTTGTCACTTTCCTTATCTGTTCTAATGCCTGAGTTACTAGGAGTCAGAAATGAAGTAACCCCCACTCTAGTGAACACAGTTGTTAAGAATATATTAAACTGAAAGTTAAATTCAAAGTCAACTTCTAGTTTTTGAAGATCAGTGTATGCAGCCTTAACTCTAAGCAACAGGCATGATGAGTTATACAAAATTAGAGAAAATATAGTCATATTTTCTTCATTTTTCCAACTACTTTTCCTACTCTTTTCTAAAGCCCAGCACCTGCCATCACGGCTGCTAACAGCAGGGTATCTGGGTGATACGTAAGCACCTGATTAAGTCCTCCACAACCCTTGCACTAAGCCTAGGTCACCAGCCCCAAATCTTTCAGTCTTAGCACAGTTCCTCTTTGGACGCTGTGGTTTCTTCCTTGTCACTGAACTTGGTTCAGGTCTTCAGGAACTGGTCCTCTGCCAAAAGCAATGATTTCTCTTGAAGAGTGGTGATCGTTATACAACATTGTGAAGGTATTCAATGGACAGCATTATGAAATGTGCACTTAAAATTGATTAAAAATGGTAAATGTTACATTGTGTATATTTTACTGCAAAAAAAGTAATTATCTCTAACTTTTATTTCTAGGCAGCAGAGGGGGCTTGCTTCCCAGAGGGTCCTGGCCTTTTTTTTCCCAACAGGTTCACCATCTCTATATTTTTGCATGCCAAATGCAAAGGCTTTTTGTACTAATCACAGGTATACAAAATAAAACTGTGACTTTATACCCTTTCCCTTCTCCTTCAAAAGATGGAATGTAATTTCCCCTTGAATGTATAGGGGCTCTCGAAACCAGCTGAATATGGGAGGTACCATGCTGTATAAATTGTGAGGATAGATGCCTAAAGGCATTTCACCTTCTTTCTTGCTTGCTCAAACTCTCATGCTGGTTCCCTCGCCTACCACATAGGCAGTCCAACTACCCTGAAGCCACCATGCTGTAAGGAAGCCCAAACCAACCCACATAGGGAGACCAGTAAAGAAGCCCTAAGACCACAGGAAGACAGAGGGATGCAGCTCTCACCTTCTCTGGCTTCAGTCACTGACTGCAGCTGCATGTGGCTCTGAATCAGAACTACACACTCAAGCCCTTCCCAAGTTTACCACAGCAGGGAATAAAATTATTGTTGCTGACCCATAAGTTGTAATGCAGCAATAGAGAACTAGAACAGAATTTAATACCTGAAAGTGGGTACCATAATAAAAACCAAAAATATGTGACACTGAATTTGAGACCAGGCAGAAGCTGGAAGAGCCTTGAAGACACTATTTAGGAAATCCTAAAAGGCCTGGAGAAAATTTTAGTAAGGTTTTAAAAGACCCCGAGGAAGCTGTCTGTGGAAGCTTGAAGGAAAGTAAGGAAAATATTATTAGAAGGTTAAGGAAAGGAGATCCTTTTATATAGTGACAGAAAATTGAACAAAGCTGTCATCTGAAATAACATGGAAAACAGAAAATGTACCTGATGAACTTGGTGATCTAACTAAGGAAACTTCCAGGGCGCACGTTGAGAGCGCTGCCTGGTTTCTCTGAGCTGCCTACGGTAAAATGAGAGAAGAGATGAACTGAAAAACACTTATTCAGGTTTTGAATTGGATTTGAAGAGTATGCAAAGGCCCTCGAAACAGTCCTTTCAGCTATCAAAAGCCTCTCAAAATAAGGAGGGGTCCCAAGCCAAAGATCAAATCCAAAATGTGACTACAGAAAAACTACAGAAAAACATAAGGCAGGGCCTCTTGGCATCTTTTGGACAGACAAAAAGGCTGAAAAAGACCTTAAGGGCATGCCTTTCAGTTAAACAAAAGGATTTCTGTGCACCTTAAGAGCACTGTCCCTCATCAACCTCACAGGTAAACTGAAGGTAGAAAAGGGCTAACCTTGAAGAGATCTGTGGGTGTGGCTTTTGTCCAATGAAATAAATCAGAATTAATACACCAGAAGCCTATAATGTTTTAAAAGAATTGTGTTCGAGAATATTGAAAATTAAAAGAGTGCTTTGGACTTTTAATTTCCAAAGACCGAAAGCAGGATGAGAAAACTAATCAAATGCAAATACAGGCTCCAGGCTCATCTTGTATATTTCCTGCCCCAATCCTACAATCAGTCATTTCTCCAAGGAGTCCTAGTTCCTTTTATTGCAGGATGGTACTAGAAGCCAAGATCTGAGTACTAGGTGTACTCATCGCCTCTGGGATGTCATTGTTTCTAGGCTTATTCAGATGACAGAGCAAAGAAATATGTCTATGTGTATAGAATCCCTCATGTACATGCATATTTATAAATATTTCTATATATATCTGTATTTCTATTAAGCTAAACATGAGTTCACAGTGATGTCTTCAATGCTAATCTATTACTGCATGGATCATTCTGGCTTCCTCCCCTTGCTTATTTCTAACCTCCCACACCAACAGTGAGAGACTGGTTTTTACAACCACCATCCATTTAGTGTTTTCCCACGGGGGTATGGGATATAATTCTGACACTGCTATACATGTATACTGGTATTTAATTCATTAAGTAAATGGATGACTAATTTTAGGATTGGGGCAGGAACTATACAGAATGAGCCTGGAGTATTCTGTTGTGCCAGAAAGGAAGTACTCAAACACAACAGAACACAAACACGCGCGTGCACACACACACACACACACACACACACACACACACACACACACTGATAGGGTATTTCAAAGGGACACAGAAACCAACTGAAAGAATCTCAATGGCCAAATCTAGAAATGATCTGAAAAAGAACATCGGATTATAACCCAAAGTAAAAAATAAATATTCATGAGTCCATACTGATATAAACAAATGTTTGAATAAATAAATAAATGAAGGAAAAGACAAATATCTTATTCAGAACAACTGCAAATAATTTATGTAGATATATTCCCCCCTCCCCCAGGAGGTAGAGCATAATTCCCCAAGCTTTGTGTCGTGTTTATAATGACCTCCTTCCAAAAAGTACACTTTGGAAAGGGGGAAAAGTTAACTCTACAGTTGAGAAACCTAACACTACCTTAACTAGATAATCAAAGTCAACAGTGATGTCATGTGATCACATGTACCCTTGATATGATGAAATACTAATAGCACTTCACCTCTAGAGTTTTCTTCCCCAAACCTATAGCTCTAGTCTAACAATGAGAACATCAGACAAACTACAACTGAGGGACATTCTACAAAATATCTGACCAATACCCCTCAAAACTGTCAAGGTCATTAGAAATGGGGCAAGTCTGAGAAACCGTCACAGCTAAGAGGAGCCTAAGAAGATGTCACAAGTAAATGTAACACAGTATCCTTGATGGGATTCTGGCACAGTAAAATAACATTAGGAAACAACTAATAAAATCTGAATAATTTCTAGAGTTTAGTTAATAATTGTGTATCAATATTGATTTGTTAATTGTGACAAATGTACATAAGATGCAAGATGTTAAGAAGGGGAAATTGGACATACATAACAATTTTCTGTATGATCTTTATGATTTTTCTGTAAATCTAAAACTATTCTAAAATAAAAAGTTTATTTAAAAGAAAAGGGGCGGTTTCTCTGGTGGCGCAGTGGTTGAGAGTCTGCCTGCCGATGCAGGGAACACAGGTTCGTGCCCCGGTCCAAAAAGATCCCACATGCCGCGGGGCGGCTGGGCCCGTGAGCCATGGCCACTGAGCCTGCGCGTCCGGAGCCTGTGCTCCACAGCAGGAGAGGCCACAACAGCGAGAGGCCCGCGTACCACAAAAAAAAAAGAAAAAAATAGAAAAGGAATTACAGAAGGAACTGGATCATCCTAAGGGTATCACAGGGTTGCTATACCAATCCAGGATTACCTACTGCTAGATTTTTTATTGCATTGAGAAAATTTCTGTGTTGCTAATTACTCTTGATATAATTTTCAAATCCTTCCTATCAGAGCAAGAAAATGAAAAATGAGTATCCTGGGTCTCAGGTGTGAGAGAAGAATGACAGGACTGAGAGAAGGAAGAAGCATAGAAAGAACTCTAAGTTCTTTGTGAAGCTGGGCTATTATCTTCTAAGAACCCAGATTCTGATATCATATTTATGTGAGTAACTACACATTTTTATTTTTAACTGAAAGAATGATTTCAGTTGAAATGATTTTCTTCCACAGTTGAAGAAAGATCTGGTGTTGTGGGTTGTAATATGGGAAAGAAAAGGATATTAAAAGAAACAAACAAAACAAACAACAAAAAAACCCATGCTGGGCAGAATCTAAAAACAACCTGAGGTAGCAAACGAAGTTTGGTGGGGACCAGTGGGAAGAACAAAATTGATAGCGTATTCGGGAAGGGATTTTTAAGATGTGGTGTGTTAGAAGGCTAATTGGATATAAAAGGTGGTGTCAGCTCAGTCAAGAATCCCTGTGTTACCTGTGATCCTCAGAGGATTATTCTTGTCTGGATGGCTGGAAGCCCCTACCATCTGCAGGGCAAAGCGGGTGATATACTTGGCAGTTCCTTTGAGATTTTGTATATTTCTGAGCAGGGGACACAGAGGCCCAGTTCATGAGTGAATGTCTCGGAAGACTCCCCAGAAAGAGTCTGGGCCTCTTTGGTTAACTGGGTGGTTCACCTAGTTACTGTCCAAGGTCAAGGATGCCACATCCACATCATCAATTACATGGGCAATTAAGAATTGCATTTAGATTAGAAACCCAGATACCTGTAACTGAGGAGATGCAAAATCAACAAAATAGAAATATAATGAGATCAGAAATAAAAAGCAGAATGTGGTAACCAAGTAAAGCCCATGACCCCAGCAGTGGAGGTACAGTGAAGCGGAGGGGAGATTGTAATTTTTGTTCAGGGGTTATTAAGAAGAAACACCTAAAAACAAATCACTGCAAAGAGGATTTATTATCAGTTTTCTTCTGGTTATTACTCACTCTCTAGAAGCCCCTAAAGGTCGTATCTACATCATTTCCCACAGGGTTTTAATGGGGTGGATATGGAGGTGAAATTTTGGTCCCCAAATTTGACAACCTAGGAATGGAAGGGATTCTAGAGACAAACTTTCATTTTATCTCCTTTCTCAGAAAACCCCATGTCTCATTTCATAAATTAAAAACTTGGCATGATATATTTAATTGTAATTTCTTCCTCGGCCCATGTAAAGTTCAATCTGAAACAATTTCAGACTGTTTCATTTTAATGACTGAAATGTGTATTCAATTCCTATAAAAATCCAAAGCTCCATTCCGAATGCAGTTGACATTCTCCAGCACATCATTTAAATTTCTCCTAGTAATTTTCTGCCTTCTGTGAGACAGTGATATTACATTGCCTCAAGGCATTTTGCATATTTTGTTGATTTTAACATTTAAAGTCCTGGTGGTTTTTAGTCTCTCATTATGTCCCTGTTCATGTCCCATATTTTTCTCTACTCTTCTCTAAGAAGCAGTGAGGAAGTTGAAATAATTTGTGCAAGTTTAAACAGCAATTTCTCAGAGATGGGGACAGAAGAAGGTTTGAGATAGAAGCATCAATGAACATATCAAGAGTCAAGGAAGTTTGTTCTGGTTATGATGGCTATGAAATAACTGAATTCTTCTACCTACCACGTAGAAGTCTTCAAAATAAAATGGAAGCTGAGGTCTAGAATGACTTTCAGCATTTAGGGAATGAAAAAAATTATAAAACCACTACATTATTTGAAATTTCTTAGGCAAAAGAATAGGAGAGACATGGCGGAAAACGGTAGAGTACTCCAAGTCTCTGACTTTTCAAAAGTAAACTCTTAAGTGGAGAAGAAACACTTGAATGAAAATAGGAGAGAAGAATAAGCCAATCTGATCAAAAGACAATGCCAAGAGCCATTATGCCTATTAAAAATTTCCAAATACCTCCATTCCAATGTATTAGTATGAAAAGGAAGAACCTGTGTCATATCTAACATATGTATGTATTGTATCTTGTACCTATATATTTTCCATTGTAATATCTAGAACATGACGTATGTTCCCAGGTACTTGTAAACTTTAACTAGTAGTATTCTTTGTAAATATTTTTATTTTTAATCTTTACCCCTCATTTCTTCTCATCCATTTGCTTTCTTTGGCTTAGATCTTTTTCATTTATCCATCCATTAATCCACCTATCTAAGACTTACTGAGAAACTCTAGCGTGGTAGATTAAAGATGCCCACACATTCTTTGACACTTTTGAAATCGAGATCTGGTGAGGTGGCGGGGGTGTCTATTTTCCTTCCTTTTGAATCTAGATGGGCTCTGCAAAAGCTCTGACCAATTAGAATAATTGACTGGGCAGAATTAATGTTGTTCCTTTCTTGAGCCAGGCCTTAAAAAACTGGTAGCTTCTACTTCTTATTTTCTGAAATGCCTGTCCTGGGGGGAAGTCAGTCACCTTGTGAGAAGGTTAATGCCCCTGAGTATCACTGTATGAGGAAGTCCAGGCTAACCATACACACAGGCCATGTGGGAGAGATGGCCGACGGGCCCTAGTGACAGACACGTGAGTGAGGAAGCTTTTTGATGACTCCAGCCACAGGCCATCTGACTGCAACCACATGAATGACCCTAAGAAACAACCAACCACAGAGTCTATCAACACCCAGAAAAAAGATACATTGTTATTTTAAGCAACTAAGTTTTGGAATGGGTTATCATGTAGCAATAGATAACCAGAACAGCCATATCCAATGTAGAATGCTGGGAGGCAACAGGGAAAAGTAAAACAAGAATCTCTTTCTCAAGGAAAAAGTAGAAAAGTTTTAATTAACATCATGAGAAGTAGTTTAAAAGTGACTAATTCTACAGGAACATAGAGGAATAAAGGATTAATTATAGCTACGGTCAGGTTTTGTAAATGTTCA
Organism: Aethalodelphis obliquidens; assembly: GCF_003676395.1. Classification (NCBI taxonomy): domain Eukaryota; kingdom Metazoa; phylum Chordata; class Mammalia; order Artiodactyla; family Delphinidae; genus Aethalodelphis; species Aethalodelphis obliquidens. Next base: position 33,907,077 of record NW_020837947.1, on the reverse strand, counting down.
TTGAAGTAAAAGAGAGGTGACTGAACTGTGTGAATTATTTATTTTCTCTGAGACGCAGTTTCCTTATTTATAAATCTTGTAAGGATTAAGTAGATTAATCATGTAAAATGCCTAAAATATGGTCTGGCCCATGGTAAATGATCAATATATGTCAGCTGCTATTATTATTTTATTATTATTATCATCATCATCAACAGCAGCAGTAGCAGTGACAAGCATCTCCATCCCAAGATGTAACTGAAAAGACCAATAACTCTGCCAAGTTAGTTCTGCTGGCCCTTGGTGGTAAAGGTTATGCTTATGCTTATGCATAGTTATGCTTCTGCCTCTCACACTAATGTTCTTTTGAGCATCTTTGATCCTCAACAGCCATCAAATATTTGTATTGCTGCTAGTTAACACTAGTCTGTCTAAAATCATTGTTTCTAAATGATGTATAGAGGAAAGACACTATGGCATAATGTTTAATCCTGTTTTGCACATAAACTGGCTGTGTGACTTTCTGTGTTTCATATGTCTTATCCTTAAAACAAAAATAATTGTTTATCTACTCCAAGAGGTTGTAGTGAAGGTGAACTGGGTTAATATATACATGTGGAGTCCTTAGCACATAGTGGTGAATAAACGTTTTATTATTATTGTTATTATTATTACTATTACCGCCACTGGCAAGTGAAAATAATACAGTCCCCACTATATGCTGGCCATTTTTATATATCACTAATGAGCCATTCAACAACATCTGACCATAATTGTTACCATTTCTATGAGAAAACTGAGGTTCGGAGACAAATTATTTTCCCACTGTCACCTAGCAAGATACTGATAAAATCACACTTTAATCCACATCTAGTTGATTCCAAATCTCTTTCCTTTTCTACTATGTCATTCCTTCTTGAAAAAATTATAATATTTATCATAAACAGAAATTAACACACATTCTCACTTTGTTAAGGTTGCCAGATTTAGCAAGTAAAAATAAAAAATATTCATTGTTTACCTGAAATTCAAATTTAACTGGGTGACATAATTATCTGACAATCCAGTGTCTTTATATATTTTGTATATAGCTGTTAAACCTGAAACATTTTTTCTTTTTTGCTAACCATTGAAAATCAGAGATCTAGCCTTTTGACACTTATGTCTTCATTTGTTAGATGAAATTTAGTTGAGGGAAGGAACACATTTTTGTATTAGATATATCCTACCCTTAGACCTAGAGATTATTACCCAAACAGATAGAAAGTGCTCCTTGGAGAAAGGGACTTTGTCTAACTCGAGTTTGGGTCTCCCAACACTATATATAACATATATGGGCTCTCAAAAAAATGCTCATGGAATCAAAACAGCAGTCAAGTGTTCTTAGGAGTCCTGCAGAGGGAAGACGTGTGCAGTGAGAAAATGTTTAACAAATGGTGTGCACAGCAAACATGAAGCAGCAGGAACTTTGTGTAGCTGTTTGGCAAGTTAGAAATTGATAATAATCTTTCTTCTAATACAACCAGAAGAAACTTCAAATCTGATGCAGAATAGACTGACACTCTGGGGAAGTGAATGCATCTCAAAAACTGTAGCCCTGACAGCCCTGGCCAGTTTTTTCACGGAGATCTCTTGACACAGTATCTCCGGAGGAGTGGGGTTTATCCCCTCTGCCCAGGCCAGGAATCTGCACTAGCAGCCATCAGCATGGCAAGAAGAGTGGAATAATCCAACTACATCTCTGTGAATTTGACCATCAATGATGATACTTATTTACTGTGGACAATTCTTCTGTTTTACGTGATCTTGTGTAATTTACTTAACATCTCTGTGCCTCTATTTTCTCACCTGTGAAATGAAGTTAATAATAGTACCTATTATTATTATTTTGTGTGTGTGTGGTACGCGGGCCTCTCACTGTTGTGGCCTCTCCCGTTGTGGAGCATAGGCTCCGAACGCGCAGGCTCAGTGGCCATGGCTCATGGACCCAGCCGCTCCGCGGCATGTGTGATCTTCCCGGACCAGGGCACAAACCCGTGTCCCCTGCATCGGCAGGTGGACTCTCAACCACTGCGCCACCAGGGAAGCCCCAATAGTACCTATTATTAACTACATGTCTGTTATATAAGCTAAGCTTAAAAGCAATGTAATAAATTCTTACTGTTAATATTACCTATTTTTCACTGTAAACACCGTATTATCAGTGACAACACTTTATTGTAACAAAAGAAGCTGTAGCTTTGGGAATCCAAAACAGTTTTGGCTTTGAACTTCTCTGACACTACACTGAGGGAACGAGAGGGAGCTTCCCTCTTTGAAGGCCTATCTACCTTGGACAACGGGAGAAAGCACTCAAGCCTTCCAGTCCACCCCTATAATTCTCAGGCCTACAGGTCCACCAGCATGCCAGAAGTACCATAAAAACCCAATAACATGGTGGGTGCAGACCATTCTCCAATCTCAGGGCATACACTGGGGGCCGGTAACAGCTCTGAGATCTCGGACTGAACAGCACTGGCAAACCTGGCCAACGCTAAACACACAAGATTCCTGAACATGGAAGGGGAAGAGGGAGCCTCTGACAAGGGCAGGCATCTGTTGACCTTTATGCTTTGGTCACCACCTCAAAGTAAGATACTCTTCACGCAATTAGGTGCAGAAAATACAGACATATCTCGGAGATACTGTGGGTTCAGTTCCAGACTACCACAATAAAGCAAATGTCACAATAAAGGGCATCACACAAATTGTGGGGTTTCCCAGTGTATATAAAAGTCACGTGTACACTATGCTGTAGTCTGTTAAGTGTGCAGTAGCATTATACCTAAAAACAGTGTACATGCCTTAATTAAAAATGCTAACCATCACCTGAGGCTTCAGCAAGCTGTAAACTTTTTGCTGGTGGAGGGTCTTGCCTTGATGTCTATGGCGGCTGACAGATCAGGGTGGTGGCTGCTGAGGGCTGGGATGGCTGCGGTAATTTCTTAAAATAAGACACCAGTGAAGTTTGCGACATCTATTGACTCTTCCTCTCACGAACAATGTCTCTGTAGCATGCAATGCCATTTGATAACATCTGACCCATAATAAAACTTTCAAAACTGGAGTCACTCCTCTCAAACCCTGCTGCTGCTCTATTAAGTAAGTTTATGAAATATTACAAATCCTTTGTTGCCATTTCAACAATCTTCACAGCACCTTCACCAGGAGTAGATTCCATCCCAAGAAACCACTTTCTTTGTTCATCCATAAAAAGCAATTCTTCATCCATTCAAGTTTTATCATGAGATTGCAAGCAACTCAATTGCATCTTCAGGTTCCACTTCTAATTCCAATTCTCTTGCTATTTCCACTTCATCTGCGGTTATCTCCTCCAGTGAAGTCTTGAACCCCTCCAAGTCACTCATGAGGGTTAGATCAACTTCTTCCCAACTCCTGTTATTGCTGATATTTTGACCTCTTCCCGTGAATCACGGATTTTCTTAATGACATCTAGAATGGTGAATTCTTCCCAGAAGGTTTTTAATTTACTTTACCCCAGTCCATCAGAGTAATTACTATCTATGGCAGCTATAGTCTTATGAAATATATTGTTAAATCATGAGACTTGAAAATCAAAATCACTCCTTAATCCGTGGGCTGTAGAATGGATATTGTGTTAGCAGGCATGAAAACATTATTCTCATTATTCTCACCTTCATCAGAGCTCTTGGGTGACCAGGTGCATCATCAATGAGCAGTAATATTTTGGAAGGAATCTCTCCTCTGAGCAATAGGTCTCCACAGTGGGTTTCAAATATGTAGTAAATCATGAGGTAAACAGATGTGCTGTCATCCAGGCTTTGTTATTCCATTTATAGAGCACAGGCAGAGTAGATTGAGCATAATTCTGAAGGGCCCTAGGATTTTTCAGAACGGTAAGTGAGCACTGGGTTCAATTTAAAGTCCCCAGGTGCATTAGGCCCTAACAAGGGAGTCAGTCTGTCCTTTGAAGCTTTTAGGCCAGGAATTAATGTCTCCTCTCTAGCTATAAAAATCCTAGATGGCATCTTCTTCCAATATAAGGCTGTTTTCGCTACAACTGAAAATCTGTTATTTGGTGTAGCCATTCACACAGTAAAGCATGCTTTAAATTTTTAGCAACTTAAATATGGTTGGGGTTAGAAGTTTGATAACAGCATCATGTAATATTTGCTCTTTTAAAAAAATCACAGAACAATTCTCTACCCTTTGAGTAGACCTTGGTTAAATTGCAAGTAATTTATTTGGAAAAATAAAAAACCAAAGGAACAAAAATAATTCTATATTTGTCTTTCGACATTTTCTTCCTCCTGATGATTTATCTTAGTTTTGTTTTGATGACTCACCACTTCTTTGAGTGTTGTGACCTTAAGGCAACTACTTTACTGTTTTTTGCTTTTTTGTTTTGAGAAAAATCCAGTCTCTTGGTTAAAGCACATTCACAGTGGATTATTTTCTTTTCCCCATCAGTTCTCAATACAAATGCAGTACATTTCATAAAATGACAGTACACACTGCTCTTTTCAATACTTTCAGAAATACATTTAGTGATATGTTTGTGGATGACAAAATGATGTCAATGCATTTATCCGTCTGCCTTTCTACTAAACTGTAGATCAATGCAGGGCATTTGATGTATACCGTGTATTATAAGTGCTGTCCTCAACACTTCTGAAAATGGGTTATACCAAAAGCTTTAAGCATGAATTCATGACACTCTATTTAGAATTGGAAATCCACAAATTTCAGACTAGCTTATTCTATATTGATTCTCCTGTGGAAGAGATATAATGTTTAGAGACTACACTGGCCAGAATTTTCTCTCTTAAAAAACAAGCAAACGAATCAAATAGCAAAAATCATTTTTTGTTTCAGAGAAACCCTTACAAGTGTTCCTAAGAACAAATAAATAAGACTCATCAAATAGGACTTCTATTTCTACTTCTGTTTATGATGTGTGATATATACATGCATGTATATGTATATATACATACATATATACATATGTCTATATGTATGTATGTATATACCACACACACACATACAATTTTGAAGGTGCTGGAGAACTGCTGAAGCACAGAACTTGAGGAGCCAGGTCCTACAGCCACCACATAAGCAGTCCAACCGCCCTGAGGCCAGCATGCTGTAAGAAGCCCAAACTAGACCACATGCAGAATCCATATGGAGGTACTCAAGACTACATGAAGAGAGAGGCCCCAAGATTACATGAAGAGCCAGTGCCCAGCTGTTGCAGATTCCACTGTTCTTGCTTCACATCACTGCCTGCAACTTCATGCAATACCCTGAGTTGAATCTTTTCAAATTTTTTACCCACAGAAACTGTGAGAGATAACAAAATGATGATTGTTGTTTCAAGCCACAAAAAGAAAAAAAAAAAAAAGGAGATGGAAAACATACTTCCTTCAGGGAATCTGCCAATTTCTGGAACACAGTGAGAGACCAAAGTTCTGGAAAATGGGTCTAGTCAGGGGGCAACTGAACAGAGGCAGAGAACCCACAGAGAACTTCTGAAAATATCAAGGTGCTGAAGAGACAAAACTCGGAGTTCAAGACTGCCATGCAGCCAATATTCAAAACTAACAGGTAGGTTTTACATTTTATCAGCTGCTGTTTTCACATAACATGCACAAAAATGGCTAAATGGAAAAAGACTGATCATAGCAAGTATTGGTGAGCATGTGGAGTGACTCAAAGTCTCATATGTTTAAAGTGTTACAGACACTTGCACGTCTATTTGGCATTCAATACCTACTAGTGACAAACGTGTATATTCCACTCCTAGATATAAACTCGGATATACACTTAGGAGAAACAACTACATATGTTCACGAAAAGGCATGTACACTAGTGCATAGCAGCACTCTCCTTAATAAAGTAAAAAAGGAAACAATTCAAAGGTTCATAACAGCAGAATGAATGAATAAATGATCTTACATTCATACAATGAAATGCTATGCAGTAATGAGAGTGAATGAACTCCTTCTACATGTAAGAGCACAGTTTAATCTTACAAACATTATGTTGATTGAAATAAAGCCAAACACAAAAGAATTCCTTCTTTATGATTTCATTTATATAAAGCTCAAAAATAGGCAAAACTAATCTATACTGTGAGAAGTTAGGATAATGATTACCTTGGAAAGCATAGTGACCGGAAGTGGTCATTAGTGGGGTTCTGGGATGCTGCCAATGTTCTATTTCTTGATCAGGTTGCTGGTTATATGGGTATTTTCTCTTGGTGAAAATTTATTGAGCTGTACACTTATGATTTGTGCATATCTCTAATAAGCTATATGTCAATAATTATTCTTTTAAAAATAAGATCTTGCTCCTATACTTTCATTGGTTTTCATTCTGGGAACCCTCCAGGTTTTCAGTGAAGAGCTATGAACTATCCCATCCTGGCTCTGGCAGGCGGAGGAAAAGTCATCATTTTGAAATACATCTGGAGCATTCTCTATAACAAAGGCCTGCTCTCCAGGGAAAAAGACTCTACCAGCAATTTACCCTAGGTAGAAGGAAGGGTCTTCACCCAACTCCAGCTCCCTCTAGCCTTCCTGTCTCACCTAAGGGGAAAAGGAGAAAGCAAAGAAACACTTATGAAAGTCAAAACCCAGGGACACAGGCCCACTAAATGACTGACTTTTTTTTTTTTTTTTTTTGCGATACTGGGGCCTCTCACTGTTGTGGCCCCTCCCGTTGTGGAGCACAGGCTCCGGACGCGCAGGCTCAGCGGCCATGGCTCATGGGCCTAGCCGCTCCGCGTCATGTGAGATCTTCCCGGACCGGGGCACGAACTCGCGTCCCCTGCATCGGCAGGCAGACTCTCAACCACTGTGCCACCAGGGAAGCCCATGACTGACTTTTAATCATAAGATTATAGATCACTTTTCCACCCACACACCCTACTACCACGCCAACAGGACTCCAGTATAATAACAAGATAGATAGATAACACTGAAAGAGCTGCAACGTGCGGACTTTGTCTAAGGAGGAATTCTTAGGGAAGCTTCCAAAAACAGGGAGACAAAAACAAGTACACTCCAGGAATCTGAAGCCAGTGGCACCTACGGCTAGAGCAAACATTAAACACAGCCCAACTTCTAGCCAGATTAACATAGAACCTCACGCTAAGGGCCTGTTTATAATTCCTATTACCTCATGCCTGACCTTAAACAAACAAACAAAAAAATCACAAGACAAGCTAAAAGGCAAGAAAAAGGAAGATTTCCAGGCTAGACCAATATATATTTTTAATATACAGTATAAACTCTCTCCTGAACAACTGAATTAATCTACTTGATTCAAGGTAATTTTTTCTTCATTGGGCAAAAGGCTTAGTTATCTGCTTGAGTTATAAATAGTATCAAACTTTTGGAGATTGTAATACTGAATTTAATTAACACATTTTCTGCTAACATGCTGAATAACATTCTTTACCTCAGATCTCTGTTCAAATGCCACCTCATCAGTGAGTCCTTACATCACTTAAAATAGCAGCACTTCTTCGCACTCCTGATCCGCTCCCCGTTTATTTTTCTTCATAGCAGTAATCTTTCTCTGACACATTATAAATCTTATTCGATTGTTTATTATTTCCCTCCCCCCGCTATAACATAAGCTTCACGACGGCTGATTTGTTCATTACCTCTCCCCAAAGTTCCTATGGCAGTTAAGTGGTAAATATATGTTAAGTAAATGAATAAATATACACTCCATCAACATTTATGTATAGTGAAATAAAGATACCAGGTTATACGATGGTGGCTCACACTGATTGAATTCTTACCGTGTACTCAGAACTGTGCTTGGGACGGCCCACGTGCCGTCAGGCGCAGGGTCTGTGCGTCAGGCACGCGGTGGCTCCGGTGGCCAGGGGTGGGTGCAGGATGTCAGACCTGTATAAGGACATGCTTCTGAAGGACCAGTACTGCATCCTGATCCTGGGTCTGGACAATGCCGTGAGGACTACTGTCCTGGAGCGGTCAAAAACCCGGTTTCATAAGAACTCCAAGGGGAGGAGTCTGTCCAAAATCACCACCACCGTGGGTCTAAACATCGGCACTGTGGACGTTGAAAAGCCTCGCCTCCTGCTGTGCGGCTTAGCAGGGGGCAGGAAGAGCTGCAGTCTTTGTGGTACAAGGACCAAGCAGAGGGCCACGGCGTTCTCTGTGTCATGGGCTCCACGGAGGAGAGACTGAGTACAAGCGTTGGAGAAGATGGTCACGAGCGAGGCGCTGGGCGGCGTCCCCATCCTGGTGCTGGCCAGCAAGCAGGACGTTGAGACTTGCCTCGGGATCCGCGACATCCAAACTGCGTCCAGGGACTGCACCTCCAAGATCGGGAGGGCGCGACAGCCTGACCCAGGCCTGCTCGGCCCTCACAGGCAAGGGGCTGCGCGAGAGCGTCGGTGAAGTGCGTCGTGCGGAACGTGCTCCGGCCGCCGAGCGGCAGGACGTCACGCAAGCGCAGCCGCGCCCTCTGGCGCCCACCGCTCATCCCCAGAGCCGCAGGAGCTCCTACCCGCCCCGCGCCACCCATCCTGGGGCCTGGGGTTGCTTTGCCTTTTGGTTTTTCCGTTTGCTTTGTTTAAAAAAAAAAAAAGTGTGTTAAACAGCTATAGCTTTTACATGGATTACGTTATTTAAGCTTCACAACAACTCTCTGTGTAGGTACTATTATCTTATCCCTTTTGCAAATGAGAAAGCCAAAGAACAAAGAGCAAAATTATCCACCGTACCCCAGAGATAAATTGAATTTTTTTTTATCTTTTGGAATTTTGTCTAAATTACCAACCTTATACGTCACAAATTATAGGAACCCACTCAGCCTAAAGAAGGGCCAATATACACAACTCTGAGGGACTTATTTGAAGGTGTGTCAAACAATCCTGCCATCATCAGACCATCACCCACATCCAGAGAAGACCAGAAGTTTGGAAAGGGTTTCTTGGAAGTAAAAATTGTTGTCTTTTCAGATAGTCATTACTAGGTTGAAGAAAAGGGCTATGGCTTTTCCCATCTTCCTTTCTTCTTTCTACATCCCTCTTCTCCTCAAGAGCTGGGCTGCCCAAGAGAAGAATCCTGAGATGCTCATCTCACTCCCATATTTGCTAAGCGTCAGAAACTCATAGACCCTCCCAAGCTCACTGCACCAAGCTGGGGTGCAGTGAGAGAATTCTCAGTAGCTTAACCTGCGTCCTCTGGAGTTTGGGAGCATGCACAGACATAGAATCATATATCTACCTCGTATCTGGATAACGCTGAAGTTCAGTGAAGCAGCCCCTTATTGCAGGGCCTGAAGGTAGGGAGCCATAAACAGTCACAACTCCCAACAGTTTGCCATGACAGAGCCAGGATGAATCTATGTTGAAGGTCCCCATTTATGAAGGTGGATGGCTGGCACAGTGGAAGCTCAAAAGTTAGAGACTGTGGAATAAACCCACCAGGTGTAGGGTCTGAGTTGGGCATGACAAGATGTCAGCCAGAGAGGACATGGTCGATATCATTAAACCATGCAGTGCAGAAATCCACACAACTCCGTCAAAGAATGAAATGCAGCACAAGCTGGCATTTGGATGTCTGTCCCAGAGCAGGCAACCTATCAACAGTAGCCAAGAGAAAATAAAACTACAGGACCGGACTTCCCTGGTGGCGCAGTGGTTGGGAGTCCGCCTGCCGATGCAGGGGGCGCGGGTTCATGCCCTGGTCCGGGAAGATCCCACATGCCGCGGAGCGGCTGGGCCCGTGAGCCACGGCTGCTGGGCCTGCGCGTCCAGAGCCTGTGCTCCGCAACGGGAGGGGCCACGGCAGTGAGAGGCCCGCGTACCGCAAAAAAAAAAAAAAAAAAAAAAAAATTGCAGGACCAAAGAAGTAAAAAGTAAATTAAAAGCTTACACTTTGGTTCTAATCTCTCTTCTCCTTCACCGTGCTGCTTCAGATTTCTTTCATGTCAGGTAAGAGGGAGGAGGAATAAATGAATAGGCCCTCCACTAATTCAAGACCACAAGCCCCAGGCCAGCGTGAGTTAGGATAGGGAAGGGAGTTGCTTTTAAAAACTGGATTAAGATGTAAGTCATGTTGTAGTCTGATGTGGAACTTATAACACATGAGCTCCTTTTAATTGAAAGTTCTCAGGAAGCTATGACATCTGTCCGCCCTTCTTCATCAAGGGATGAAGACTAGATCAAACCAAACAGGTTGAAAGCAATAGTGAAGAAAAATTAAACTTTCCTGCTTGTACCCTACCAAGATTGGATTATTCTGTAAACATGTTACAATGATAGCACTCGTACTTTATCTAGCCTTAATATATCCAAAAATAAATAATTAAAAAGGAATATCACATAATCCTCATGATCTCTAAAAACACTGAAATATGGCAAAATCTGGACTAAGAATCGTTTCCTATTTTGGTACCAAGGGTCTAGATTTGTAGTGTCAGTCCTGGCATAAATGGGTTATTTTTGACACAGATTCCACAGTTAATCTCAGTGAACCAGTTTGCATCTGCCCCAACAGCAATATACGGAATCCTAAATAAAGATCAACACAACACAATAGAGAAGACACAGTGTATCTAATCTGCTAAGATACCATAAGATTATCAGGATTATGTATGAAGGGATAGCAAAACACCTACTTAGACAACAAAATAATAACCACAATCATTGATTGAGTGATGTCAGTCACCATACAAAGTACTTTTCTTAGCTCATTTAATCCTATCAACCCATGAGGTAGGTTCATTACCTTTCCCATATATTTAAATATGAGGAAACTGAGGCGTAGGGAAATTTAAAAACTTGTTTGTCATCCAGCTATTAGGTGGCAGATAGGACTTGAAACCAAACATTTAGGATTCAGTCTATGCCTCCTCTAATTTTTATGTAAAAGAGATGTCTCAAGTGGCAAAATGGAACTACTTAAAATTCTTTAAAAGTGGTTATGAAATTATAAGAGAGTTCCCCTGTGTTTCCTTAAGAACCAGAACTCCTAATGTCAGAGGTATCAGTTTTGAAAAATTTCCTCTGCCCAAAGTTGATTAGAGCATTATTATAAAATCCTCAGTGCTTGTCTTTTCTGGGTCTTCAAACCCGGTATAGTGGGCAGGGATTTCTTTAAAGTCAAATTTAGCTGGAGGGGAAATATAAATCATTAAAGGTGGACTGGCCCCAAAGGCTTAGGGCTTCTGTTCTTTTATCTTTCCACTTCTTGTAATACAAATATTACAAGATTACATATTTCTGCATGTTTTCCTTTTTTAAAAGCCTAAATATATATTGATTTCATATTTTGATTATTACTTTAGTAACTTTAGTAACTATTTTCACACTTTTGATTATTACTTCAGTTGAAATAAATGTTAAGGGCTCAAAACTAATGCATTCATTCTCTTAGCTACTAGGAGTGTTGCTGCCAATGGCTCTCAGCTGAGTTCATCTCTAGAATTATCCTTGGTTGAAAGAAATAGCCTTAGTCAATATTAAAACACTTCCTTGAGGGCTGCTTGAATTTAATGAGTAGTCAAAGTTGTGGTACAAAGTTCTTGGTCCTCCTGACTCAACTGAGACAATTCTGAAGGGCTATCCCAGTTCCAGAAACCTCCATAGGATCAGGTGAAGCCTCTGTTACAAATAATCACAGTTCAGTTTCATCCTCTGCCCTATTTTGCCTTCCTCATCCCTCATTTGTGTTGTTCCCCAGTAAAAGCACTCCCCAATAAACCTGCATGCAGATGCTAGAGTCTTAGAATCTATTTACTGTGGAATTTAACCTGAGAGATTTGGTACTAGGAGTATACCTAGGAAGCAAACTCAGAAATGTGATTTTGGATCCAGATACACTGCTGGCTATGTGGCAATAAGGACCCTATCATTTGCAGTGCAATTCTTAGAATATTTACCAATGGTGAACTGGAATGAGATACTGGTGAAATAGTGCAGACTGCCATGTCACCCATTACCGTTGCACCAACACTCTTCTCTCATCAGGTAGCAATAGCTAAGTGAGAAGTGACCATGTAAAATTGGAGGAGAAAAGGCCAAGCTAAATTCATAAATTGGTTGACTCAGCATATGGGTATAGGCTGAAAATAGACAGCTATTTCATTACAGCCCCACTTAGTGGTGGCCCTGAAAGACAGTGGCTAGAGAAAATTATAGCACTCAGTAAAGCTTTGGGCAGTGCTCCTGGTCATTGACTTTGTATGGAAAGAGAAATGGTCATGTATGAATATACACTGATTCATGGACAGTGACGAATGGCTTGGCTATTTGTTCGGGGCCCTGATATGAGAAAAATTGGAAGACTGCAGGTAAAGATATTTGGGAAAGATGTATTGGCTCTATTTATCAAGGGGGATACGGAGTATGAAGATCCTTGTATTGTATATTAATACCAGAGAATATCCACCACAACCAAGTGGACAGAATTCAACAGCTAATTGATGCTTACACAGCCTATGTCCTTAGCCACTGGCAAATGTCCAATCTGACAGCAACTGAGACCAATACTGAGCCTCCAATGTGGTACAATCCCTTGAGGAGATGAACCAGTCATCTGGTGGCAAGTTGAGTACATTGGATTCCTTCTACACTGCAAAAACCAGTGATTTATATTGACTGGAACCGACAATTATTCTGAGTACGGGTTACCTTTATTGCTTTCAGGACCTCAACCAGTATCACTATACAAAGATTTACAGAGTTTTGATTTACCAACATGGGATCCCTCAAAACAACAGACAAAACCAGAGGAAACATTTTAAAGAAAAAGTGGTCCAGTCATGAACACATGGTCATGGGTTCCATTGGTCCTGTTACATTCTGTGTTACCCGGAAACTACCAGCTTGGTGGGGTGATGGAATGTGCAGATGAGACACCAGCTTGGATAATGGGGCACCATCCTTCATGATATGACACATCCCCAAAATCAACATCCATTATATTGTGCTGGGTCCCCAATATATAAACACCTGGACACAGGAACCAAGGGGTGCAGGTAAGAGTGTCTCTAATGCTAATCAATCTCTGGAGTTTTGCTTCCTATAGCTTTAACTCTAGACTCCATGGCTCTAGATATTCTGGTTTCCAGACAGAGAACCCCTTACTGTGTCCGCCAGAGGACACAGTAAGAGTCCCACCAAACTTTAAGTCAAAATTGACCCCTGGACACTTCAAACTTCTTGTACCCAGAGTTCAGCAGGCAAGCAATGGTGGCACCATCAACGGCAGGTATAATTGATCCTGATATTCATAGGGAGGCAAGGCTGCTGGTTCATAATTGGGACAGGGAAGAATTCATTTGGCATCCACGTGGTCCACTGGGGCATCTATTGGTTCTCCTATGTTCATTATTGACAGTAAATAGTCAAGTACAGCAGTTATTGCTTGGGAAATGCACAGGACTAGGGGCTCTCATCCCTCATGGATAAGAGTCTGCATCACTCAACCGCATAAGCCATCAAGACCAGGAGAGAGCTAGTCAATGGTGAGGTAAATCTAGAATGAGTAGTAAAGGAGGGAGATGATGTATATCCCTGAACTTAGCTGCAGCAGTGGGGTCTTCAGTTTGTGCTGTTAACTGTTCTCTTGCATGTTTTCCTGGTAACAGAGGCCAACCAGAATCCTGGAAGAGCTGATTTCAGATAGGATGAATTCATTATGTGAAGTAAATGGATACAAGAGACACACAGGGGTAAACTGTAATAAATGCTGCGGCGTACCTCCCAGGTCCCTTCTCGGAGCCTACGTGCCCATTCACCAGTTGTCAGAAGTGTTGACTATTGACAGCTCTTAGCTGAACGCTTCTCTGAGAATTACCCTTGGTTAGTGGAAGCTTCCTCATCCAAGGTTACGTCCCTTCCCCTGGGTAGCCTGGTGCCAGTGACTGGTTGATGCAGGGGTACGAAACCTAACCTCTTTGCCTCAGTCGGGGCAACCTGCAACTCTGAAGGGCCATCCCAGGTCTGTTGCAACTGCATCATGGTTAAACTTTTCCCTCTGCTCAATCCTGCTTTCTTCACCCCTCTCGTATGCTGTTCTCCAATAAACTGCTTGCGTGCATGTCTCTCAAGACCTGAGTGTCAAATTTCAATTAGCATCCTTTTCTTGCCTTCTTCATGAGATAAGATTGCCAGTGCTGGATACTGAAGACAAAGTCTAGGAGATGTGGCAGTTACTCATCTAGTATTAAAAAGTGCCATAACCTATTTCCTTTGAACCCCCCACAGCGGCTCTTGTTAATATGAAACAATGTAAAGTCTTTACCAAAGCCACCAATTTCCTGTATCTTTAAGCCTCATCTCATTTCAAGAACCACAAAAACACTATCATTAACAAAAGCCAGCAGTATTTCTCAACCTAAATTCAAATTGGATATTTCAGTTTGTTTACTACAAAAACTATCCCCAGAAGTGTCGTTATGGTTGTCTGAATAATGTTTCATTGACGACAAAATAAAATCAAAACCCTTGCAATGGTAGGTTCTCCACTTTGTCTTTAAATTAATCTCCACTATACTCTGCTCCAGCTACACTGGCTGATATACAATTCACTAAGATGTCTTGCACCATTGTTGGAGTGCCCTCCTCTCTCACCACTCTCCCACCCGCTAGTGAATCCCATCTCTCATGTCATCTCTTTCATAAAGTTTTCATGACCAACAGAGGTCATGAAAATGTTTCCCATAGTTCATGGGAGAAAGACACTAATCCTTAACACAGCCTAGAAGCTTCTGCATTATATGGCCTTTCTCTCTCTCTCTCTGTCCAGCTTTCTCTTGCATGTTGCTCTCGAAGTTTCAGTCCTACCGGCATTTTTCTCTTTATAACACCATATTCTTCGTTCTAAAGTGTTATTTGCATACCAGCCCTCATTCCTATAACACTTCCTCTGGCCTGAAAGTTCCAGTCCTTTGCCTGGTTAATTCTTATTCTTTCAGATCTAAGATCAGTCTTCACTTCCTCAGGGAAACTTTACCTGATTTCTCAGAATAGGTAAGAATTCCTTTATCATATGCTCTCACAGAACACATAATTCCAGTTATGGCAGCAGCTATGTGCTAGTTACTCTCTTTCCCTCAGTGATTCAGTACTTTTCTTATTGGCTCAGAAAGGTTTGGGTAAAAGATCAGAAATACTTAATGTAGGTACTTCCAGGAAGAAGGAATTAAATATGGGAATGCAAAGCCCGCACAAGTCTTTGGAAGGGTGGGAAGAGTGAAGCCTAGGGGAAAATGCCATTCAAATTCAGGATACGATAAAGTACAGGAGTCCCTTGTGATCTCTGCTGGACCTTTGTGGCTAATTCACAAGAGGAGGCCTAGAAGCTGCTAGTGACACCTCCTATCAGCTGTTTGCCAAAGCTCATGATGTTTCCTAACACCTCATAGGAGAAAACTACCTTCTGCTTCTTTTCTTCCTTCTAAATCTCCTATGAGAACCTCTTATTAGTGGGATCTAATCTACTAGGAATTTTGGGCAACATAGTTTCCAGGCTTCCAGATCAGAGTCAACAAATTTTTTCTGTAATGGGCCAGTTGGTGACTATTTTAGGCTTTATCAATGTAGTGTGAAAAGTAAGTACATAGAGACACTGAAATTTGAATCTCAGATAGTGTTTGCATGTTATAAACTCTTATTTTTCTTTTGATTTTTTTCCCCCCAACCATTTACATTTTTTTTTTTTTTTTTTGCGGTACGCGGGCCTCTCACCGCTGTGGCCTCTCCCATTGCGGAGCACAGGCTCCGGACGCGCAGGCTCAGCGGCCATTGGCTCACGGGCCCAGCCGCTCCGCGGCATGTGGGATCCTCGCGGACCGGGGCACGAACCCGTGTCCCCTGCATCGGCAGGCGGACTCTCAACCACTGCGCCACCAGGGGAGCCCCGATGGTAGACATTCTTATAGTCCATTCTTAGAGTCACTTGGTGTTCTACAACATATTGGGCTGTTCCTTTTCTATTAGAGCCTAGTAGTAAACACAAAGCAGCTTTGCCACTGGAAAATAGTGGTTCGCAGAAGAGGAAATAGGCTTCCTTCCAAAACCTCAAGAATCTGCTTTGTGATGTTACTATTGCTGGCACATACTTCGTCCCTTTCTGCCATACATTTTTCAAGTACCACTTGGTCTTCTGGGTCATAGACCTAAGTGGCAGGTCACCTTGTATAAAAGCTTGGACCTGCTGCAGACCCTCTCTTGCTCCACATATCTCTTGCAACAGGAAGCCTTACAAGTTACCTTGTAGATGGATCAGAGCAGTATGCCCAAATATAATGCCTTAGATAAGCTAAGTCCTAGGGCTCTTTCCACTGTGGGCTGTGCAAAGTGAGGCAACTTGTCTCTCATTTAAGAGGGAATGTCTTGATGTTTTTATACCATTGTCCTACTAGAAACTTCATAACATGAGAGGTCTGTGAACTTTCACATGGTTGCCTCCCTTCCTCAGCTACGCTTTTTCTTCCTAAGGCATCTGGTTATTAGTTTCTTCCTGATGTCCCAACATGATATCCTGTTCCATGTCAAGGTAATCAAGGTCCCCCCCAGACCAGAATATCAGCTATTCAAAGCCATGGTCTGTGACAATGATGAAAAGAGCTTATACCAGAATGTAAATCAATGCACTGCTCCCTCATCGAAAAAGTCTTGCTAAGAAAAAATTGTCAGCTGAACAGAACAGTGTACTTAGTGCCATAGTTCACATTCTGGTGCAAGCTCCCTAATTCATTGGGAACACGTAAGAAACATGGACCGGAAACCAGTTCACAAATGACACTTGGTGAGGATCACTGCTCTAGTCTAGACTATAATATGACAAAGATCAGACATTGCTTTGATAAAAGACAGCAAAGGTGTACTGCTGAACCCCTGGGCAAAGGTGAGATGTTGCAGGTTATACTTGCTGATGGAAACTAAAAGAAAGACATTTTCTAGTTCAGTAGGCACATATCACATGCCAGAGGCAGATTTGTTTTTAATAAAGATAACAGCTATTGTTTGCCTCATATTACCAAGGTCCCATTTCCCCTTGGTGAAGAGTTCATCCACGCACTCATCAAATGTATAAATGACCTAATTCTGTAATCCAATTTGATGGACTGTGTCTTAGGGCAACTTCTGGAACCAGTTAGTGTATCAGTCAAGATTTGGACAAAAAATAGATGGTATAGTCAAACAGTAAATTGAAAAATTTTAAAAAAAGACTCTTTACAAGTTTTAGCAAGTTTAGGGGACCAACAAAGATTGGTAAAGCACCCAGGAAGTAGAAAGGGATGAAAGTCATTATCAGCTTGAGACCCGAAGGATGAAGCAGTGTTACTAGAATTTGGAGAGCTGAAGTCGGAGGTGAAATGTTGCCCTCCAAAAGGTTGGTAGAGGGCAGCCACTATAAAAAATGTGGACCAGCAGGGGGAAAGCACCACCACACTGTCCTCCTGCCACCTGCTCTCCCATTGATGCCTGGCCTTGGCCAAACCCAGCACTAAGTCAGAGAGCAAGGGAGTATCAGTGATGCTGTCCTAAGAGGTCAGCTTCCCAGGACACACAGCTAGGTAGACAAGGGCAGAGGATGACTCTTAAAAGATCAGTCGAGAAAAATATGCACTCTTGAAAGGCAAATAGAGAATAACATACATTCCTCCATGAGAGAAAATTTTGATAAAATAGGTTATATGTCTACAATCAAATACCATATAGAAATTTAAAAAATTGAACCAGCATTCCAAAGTAAGTAAATCTCAAGAATATAACAAGTGAAAAACAGGAAGCAGCAGCAGGATACCCACACTATAACATTTATATAATATTTAAAATCCAATAAAACCATATTTTATGGATACATAAATATGTAAAAAAGGATAGTCTAGCAGTAACCACTGCAGATGCAGTTCTGTATACATCACTGTTATGGGATGACTATGTCTGAAAATATCTTCATTCCCCCCTTTTACTTGCATAGTTTGGCTGGGTGTGTTAATTATCTATTGCTGTGTGTTGTGGCTTGAACTGTGTCTTCCAAAAAGACACGTTGAAGTCCTAACCTCCAGTACCTCAGAATATGAACTTATTTGGAAATAGGGTCATTGCAAATGCAATTAGTTAAGTTAAAATGAGGTCGTATTGTAGTAAGGGGAGCCCTTAATCCAACATGACCGGTTTCATAAGAGAAGAGACACAGGAGGAAATACCATGTGAAGATCTGGGTAGAGATTAGAGTAATGCAGCTGCAAGACAAGGGGTGTTAAGGATTGCTGATAACCCACCAGAAGCTAGAATATGCAAGGAAGGATTCTCCTCTATAGATGTCAGAGAGCATATGGCCTGGCCTACACTTCATTTTCAGACTTCCAACCTCCGGTACTGAGACAATATGTTTCTGTTGTTTTAAGCCACCTGGTTTGTGGTAATTTGTTACAACAGCCTTAAGAATCTAATACAATCTCAGGATTCTTACCCAGAGTAAGTAACATGTTTCTCGACTTTGAGTCTCTATTAGGTATAGGTGGGTGATGCCATCTTTCAGTCAAGGGCAGGCTGTTCTTCTCCTGCCCTGATACAGTTCAGGCTCCAATATGCAGACACAGTGTGGTCCAAGAGCCCACAGTCAGCCCTGTGACTTCAGTTTGGGGCTAGCCCATCTTCCCTGACACCCGCAGGTTACACAGTTTCAGCCCCTACTTGCTGCTGTTGCGTTCTATATGCCTTTTAGGAAAGCCTTTCCATTTCTGATTGATGAGATTTTCATTTCCCGTTTTCATAGTAGCCTCTGCGCTTATATGTTTATATGTTGCTGTCATTTATGTGTTTGGACTGGAATGGAGGAAGATTTTGCTTATATTCCATCAGTGATATTGAACTGGATGAATTGCCATAGTCTCCTTAAACCCAGATTTATTTTCTGTTTCTCATGGTCCAGAGTCAAATTACTCACTAAACAGCTCATTGAACTCATGAATACTACGTATGAAGTGCCAAAGTACTCAAGGGAATGAGCTACTTCGTGTACTCAAAGGAAAATCCTGGAGAGTTCCCAGGAGCAGATGCCTGTGGGTTTCATTTATTTGTCTGCTTTTTTTTTAGAATCAGAGACACTGTATGATGTTGTGAGGAAAACAGAAGGAAAACGAGGCTTAGATTCTAGATCTGGCTTAAATTACACCTAATAAACATTTATTGAAATCTGCCATGTGTAATACAATGCGTTAAGCCATGAATTTTACACTGTGAGGGTGGAGAGAATGGAGGACAAAGATGAATAATATATCCAAACTCTTGGCTCTGGTTTACTAAGCCCACATGCCGTGGACCACTCTTGCTGACCTCACATTGTACTACTCTGCTCAGTGGGCGCCAGCCTCACTGGCCACTTTCTCTTCCCTGTACACATCCAGCTTCTTCCTATTTTGGGGTCTTGGATTGAAAGGATTCTTTCCCTTATTATCTGCAGCTAGCCAGGTCACTTGAAACATCGTCCAATTTTGTCACATATGTAGGGTCATTCACCCACCACCACAGATAAGATACCAAATGGTTCCATTAGCACAAGGATCCGTTATGTTGCCCTTTTATAACCACACTCACCTCCCATTCACCCACCACACCCACATTCCTAATTTTTGGTAACAAGTAATATATTTCTAAAATTCTGTCATTTTAAAATGTTATGTAAGTGGAATCATATAGCATATACCTTATTGGGATTGGCTTTTTAGCATATACCCTACTGGGATTGGCTTTTTTCACTTATTATAATTCCCTGGAGATTCTTTCAAGTTGTTGCCTATATCAGTAGTTTTTTATTTTTTATCGCTGAGTAGTGCTTCATAGTAGGGATGTACCACAGTTTGTTTAACCACTTACCTGGTGTAGGCTCTCTGGGCTGTTTCCAGTTTTGGGTTGTTACAAATAAAGCTGCTATGAATATTCATGTGTGAACATTAAGTTTTCATTCTTCTGGGATAAATGCCTAGGAGCATAATTTCTGGGTTGTATGTTATCACATGTTCAGTTTTATACGAATCTGTCATGCTCTTCCAGAATGGCTCTGCCATTCTATCAGCTATATATGCCTGGTCCAGTTTCCCTGCAACCTCACTAACTTTTGGTGTTTGATGTTGTCACTAAGGTTTGTCTTAGCCATTCTGATGCATGTGCAGTGACGCTCATTATGATACCCATTTTCCCAATGGCTACCAATGTTGAACATCTTTCCAACAAGCTTGTTATCTGTATATCCTCTTCAGTGAGATGTCTGTTCATGTCTTTGGCACATTTTAAAATTGTGGGGTTTTTTACTGTTGAGTTTTGAGGGTTCTTTATATATTCTAGATGCTGGTCCTTTTACTGGATATATAATTCGTAAATATTTTCTTCTAATCGTGGCCTTCATCCTCTTCACGTGGGTTTTCACAGAGCAAACTATTTAATTGTGATGAGGCCCAAATTATCAATTTTTAGTTATAGGAATCATGTTTTGGGGGCTAAGTCTAAGAACTCTGCTTAGTCCTAAATCCAGAAAATCTTCTATTTTTTTTCTAAAACCAATACTGCCCTCTTCCAATTAATATAGCAGTATAGATGCCTCAGTATTGGATGGAGTGATTCCCTCCCCCACACATTTTTATTCTTTGTCAAGATTATTTAGCTATTTTAGCTATGCCTTTCCATATGCGTTTTAGAATAAGCTTGTCTATATCTAAAAAAACTTTTTTTAGAAAATTTTTTATAGAAACTACATTAAACCTATAGATCAATTGAAAAGAACTGACATTTTTACTATGTTGAATCTTCCAATCCCTGAACAAATGTATCTCTCCATTTGTCTAGGTATACTTTGATTCCTTTTATCAGAATTTTGTAATTTTCAGCATGTAAATCCTGTACATGTTTTGATAAGTGTGTATCTGTGTATTTCATTTTCTTAGGAGCAATTATAAATGGTATTGTTATTCAGTTTCATAACTTTTATTTTTAATGTATAAGAATGCAGTTGAAATTCTTGTGTTGATCTTGTATCCTGTGAATTAACTCACTTATTTGTTCTAGGATTTTTGTAGGTTCTTTGGGATTTTCTACATAATCATGCCATCTGTAAACAGGAGAAGTTTTATTTTATATTTCAAATTTGTATGGCTTTTGTTTCTTTTTCTTGCCTTATTGCAAGCTAGAAATTCCAGTACTGTGTTGAATAAAATAGTGATATTTTATTTGCCTTGTTCTCAGGATTAGGGAGAAAGCATTCAGTCTTACACTATTTTTTATGAAGTTAGCTGTAAATATATTTTAGATGTTATCAAGTTGAAGAAGTTCCCTTCTAGAGAGTTTTTATCATGCATGAGTGTTGGATTTTATCAAATGGTTTTTCAAATTAATATAATCACATGCTTTTTTTCCCTTTAGCTTGTTGATATATGATGCATAACATTGATTGATTTTCAAATGTTGAACCAGCCTTGCATACATGGAAATCATCCCACTTGGTTATGTGCATCATTTCTTTTTACTTTATTGGATTCAGTTTGCTAATATTTTGTTGAAAATTTTTATGTAAAATTCATGATATATTTGTTTATAATTTTACTGTTTTTGTACTCTCTCTGTTGAGTATGGTATGTTAGCACTTAAATCTGCCTTTTTATTATTGTTTTTCTCTGGTTCTTATTCCAGTTTTGCTTTCCTTAATTTCTGTGTGTTGTGTAAACATGTTTTAAGATTTTATCTTCATTCATATATAGTGTTTTTGAGTGTGTCTCTTGGTGTAGTTTTCTCAGTGGTTTCTCTGGGCATTACAGTATAAATATATGACATTATAATCTAGTGGTATCATTATTTTACCACTTACAGTAAAGTCTGGAAACCTTACTTCTATTTAGATCCCTTTTTCTTTCCTACTTTAAAATAGTACTTTCTTGAATGTCAGATGGTATTGTAATTTTTGGTTCAATAATCAAATATAATTTATAAAACACATACATGGGGAAAGGGATATTCTATTGTATATACCCATAATTCTGCTTTTTCCACTGTTCTTCCTTTCTGATGCTTGAAATTTCCTTTTTTTTTTTATTATTTCTTTTTTTGTTTGAAGAATTTCCTTTAGCCATTCTCTTAGGAAGGTCTAACGACAAAGGTAACAAAGACCAATGGTGGGCAAAACTTAAAATATTTATTATCTGACACTTTACTGATAGACATATGACTCCTCTAGGTTTTAATTTCTTAAACTTAACAATAAGGGCATTGGATTTGATAATCTCTAATATCCCTGCAACATCCATGATTTCATGTGGATTTCTTATGTGAAGGTAATTTTTTCCTCAATGACCACATTTGAGCACTCAGGCAATACAGAACTTAACACTGGAAAGCAAGCAATTAACAAATACTTACTATCATTCCAAGAATATAACATGAAGGTGAAGAGAAATCCAGTCTGCTGACTGTGCGCCAGGTAATTAGATTTATGGAACTGGAGTTCAGGTTCCCACTGTGGGCTGGCAAGAGCCCAAAATGTTTTGCACCTGCCAGGTAAGTCAGCATGTACCATCACAATCTGGAGTGTGGTGCTTCCACAGATGCTTTACTGCACTTGTGCTAAAACAGTTCAGGCTATCCCATGGCTCACAGAACAAGGGCTCCCCTTTTGAGCTCTCAGTACTATTATCTCCAGAAGAATTATTTTCTAGTCATCATTTTGGGGGTGCTTATTAGGTGAAATGTGTGAATTACTTTCTGAAATATGCTCTTCTGAATTTAGTCCAGGTAGGAGGGAGTGGGGACATCGACCTTGTTTTTCTTCATCTTAAGAGTTAAGATTCAACCAGATATATTTTTAAAACAGAAAAATATGTGAGAAAATAAGGTAAATAGGAAACCAAGAACAAGTATGAAAAACAGTTATGATAGCTATTCAGAGACAACTAAAACTCATGTTTCTCTAAAACACATTTTTAGAAAGTCAGAACAGTAAAACAACAATTATTCTACAATGGAGGTCACAAACTTAGACAACCAGATGCAGCCTTCTGACAGGTTTTGTTTTTCACAGAGTTGGGCCAGAGGTATATTTTTGTTTTTGAATTTAACTGGTTGCTAATATTCAAAATTTTTAGGAGTTCACATAAAAGTTTAGATTTCCACATCCTCTTGAGAGATGAGACACTGTTGGGCCATATTCTCATGTGGCGAACAGTGCTGGGAGATGAGGAGCGTTCTCTTTGGGCATCACTTGTGCTTTCGGGTCCAAGTGGGAGTCGGCCTCCCCACATCGTTGCCTCTTGTCCCCATGTCAAACAACAGTCATTTATCATCAGTTAATGACATCAACAATGTCATTTATCATCAGTTTCATGCTATTGTGTTTCTTGTAGTAGAGCTGAAGATGGCAGAATATCTACTATCCATATTTCAGTCAAAAGTAGGAAAAAGCCAGGCTTCCCTGGTGGCGCAGTGGTTGAGAGTCTGCCTGCCAATGCAAGGGACACGGGTTCGCGCCCAGGTCCGGGAAGATCCCACATGCCGTGGAGCGGCTGGGCCCGTGAGCCATGGCCGCTGAGCCTGTGCGTCCGGAGCCTGTGCTCCGCGGCGGGGGAGGCCACAACAGTGGGAGGCCTGCATACCACAAAAAAAAAAAAAAAAAGTAGGAAAAAGCCAAATGGACCAAAAGGAATATGTGTTTTAGTAAAAATGGGAAGCAGATATATTTTTGTTGAGATGAAAAATACCCCTACTAGAAATCCATACACTGAAGATGTCTGTTGTAATAATACAACCTGAATAACCATTCTGAAATATACCTGGCCTAATTCTCTCACTCACAATACCCGCCGGCTCCGCAGGCATCTCCTCTTTCTCAACAAATAACAAGTGGATGCCATGACGATCTTGTTTTCTCTACTTTTCCAGTTTGATTTTATCTCTTAGACCGTGCAACGAAGTAGGAACACATGGCCTTTGTCCGTCTGTACATTCAAACATCTATTTAAGGAAATAACTCATTGGTGATTCAATTTAGATATTTTTATTCTTCATATTCTATATCCACATAGATTGCATCTAAGTACTGAGGGTTTGTATTTTTGTCTTAAATGCTATATTTCCTCTGTCTGAATTAAGACTGATAAAACTGATAAGACTAATAAGGCTAAGTTGAAATGAACACAACTACATCAGAATAAATCAGCACACAATTTTCTGGGTTAGATTTCAGGTATCGTGGCTCCTTTTCTACAACTGGCAAGTGCATCACGAGAGATAGTATCTGTCATAAAATCTCCCTACCATTCCCCCCCACCCCCAAGCAGATCTGAACATTAAAGAAAGAGCTTTCAGATATTCAACAGGGACTTTGTTTGCTTCAACAGTTTAGAAACCCCTTCCAGTGGTTTCTTTCGGGATTTGATAACAACACTGTCTCTCTGGTGTTTGTTATCTTCCAGGTTAGCATTTCAATTCACTTTGGAGGAAGCTGGAAGTTTGGAAGTGTTATATATCTACCACATTTCCATTGATTTTTGGACAATTTATATTCCAGAAGCCACTGATAGCTTACTTAAAGCAGATCCCAAGACAGAGCTTTTCTTTTCAGTTTCAGAGAGAGAATTTTCTAATACTCTGCAGACCGCTTGAATAGACCAGAGCTGTGAACAAATTCAGATAATATCTCTCCCACTCCAAGCCTCCCTACGCTGCGGGGAGACTTTATGAAATAATATGCCAGGAACATTTTTTACGGACACCATTTTCTGGCAACAGAGCAGATTTGAGAGGGAGCAGCTGTTGATGTCTGATCTCCAGGCTTATTACATGAGGACCTGGAACCCAAGAGATCGTGAGGTGAATACTGAATGAGCACATCAGTAGAGAGGTAAACACGTCTCCTCTCCCTACTGGTCCAGTCAGAAATATCTTCTTGTTTATCTCTCAATGTCAGAGATCATCTGGCTGCAACACATTCATGCAAAATCCTTCCCTTTCTTCAAAGACTAAATATTAGAAAAAGGCTAGGCAGCATAGACAAGAAGGTTAACACTTATTTTCAAGACTGGTTAAAACTCGAATCCCCAGTTGCTGTGTGTCTCTGCCCACCCACTTCCAACATTTCCCTTGTGATAATACAGAGGAAGGGGATCTATAAAATTCCACGTCATGACAGCCATTTAAGGAATAAATGACATACAGATAGGAGGCCTTTAACTGTGAAAAGCAGAGCACATTTTAAGAGTTCTACCAAGACATCTCCTGCCTAATGGGACACAGCTGAGTGGGACATGGCCATGCAAGGGACCCTTCAACAGATTTAACAGATTTAGCATCCCACCCTTCTCCCCCAGTACAGTTGTCTCCAGATGCACTGGCCTCTGTGGTGGTACCTGAACAAAGCAAGCATGATTTTTTATTTTCTGTTAGAGAGAAAGAGGACTCTTTTTGTTCTTTGCTTGAATTTTGGAGGCCACACGGACCTCTGAGTTTTGTGGTCAGCGGTATTCATGGTGATTTTGGTTACGTGTGGGTTTAATCCTGTGAACAGATATGAAATCAGGGTCATGCTGCAAAGCAGAATCCTTCAGTTAACATCACGAACATCACTGGGTAATGCAATCTTGAGTGAGTTTGTGGATTTTTTGTTAAATGCATCCGTGTTTAAATGAAAATTAGTCTTCCTAGGAAACGATAAGTTCTCTTATCTAAATTCTTACTAATGGAAGTCACAAATGTTCTAATAATGTACACAGCAAGTGGGAGTTTGAAGATACCCATAAAGATAATACTTTATGAGAAAATCAAAGGAACAAGAAGAATGAAGTGCCAAGTTTCCCTTGCCGTCAGGGAAGCAGGTGTTTACTGGAAGAGAGCGAGCTGCTAAAGCAGACTCAGATTTAAATCTGTCGACAAATCATTTACCTTCTCAGCTTCAATTTTATCATTGGTAAAATAAGGATGACAATTACTATCTGTCAAGTTTGTTATAAGGAAGAAATAAGGACATGTATATAAAGGGATAGTAACATATAAATATAGTAACTCAAAAAAAAAAATCAATGTCAATCCCCTGGCCTTTTTTTCTTTCCACTCATTTGGAGTTTTTGAAATTCAATTTAAAGAAAAAAAGTGAAAGAAATTACTGTTTGGACGTCAGTTTTTTGTTTTTTGTTTTGTCTGTGCCACACAGCATGTAGGATCTTAGTTCCCCCACCAGGGATTGAACCCACACCCCCTGCAGGGGAAGCGTGGAGTCTTAACCACTGGACTGCCAGGGAAGTCCCAAGTTTTACTTTTAATACATTTTATGTGGTCTACTTGTATCAATGAGAATAAGGTATTTATTTGGGAGCGAAGGTATGAAAATTAAGGGGAGAAAATGATGTGCAAACAATAACTGTTGTAATTATAAAAATTTTATTTCCCTCTTACTTTAATTAAATCTTCATAAGCACCATGTCATGAACTGGCAATCTAGAAAGAGGATACTGGAATGCTTTAGTCAATAACAAACTGCAAGCTGATGATATGAAGTTACAGCTACACGGAGCATGTGTACAAGACCACATTTAGAAAGGTTCACTTGAGAATCCCACGATGATGCACAAAACAGGATTCTGGCATCAATTTGTTCACACTTCCTATGCTCAGAACCCAAAGAAACACTGGTTCACCTTGACAGTTTACAGTTTGCTAACACTTGACCTTGAAAGCATAAATGTTGCCATCTTGATTTCTTGACCAGTGCTTGGTCATAGGCTGAAAAGACCAATTCCTTTAAAATTTAAATTCTGCTTAAAGGTTATGTTCAACATTATGCAAGTCATCAGCAAGGCCTTTGAATGTGTGCAATGCTCATATATGATCACCAAACCATTACTGACCTAAGGAAATTGTGGAAAATTATATTGCCAGCAAAATGCTTAAATTTGGTCCTACATTAAAAGACCCAATTGCCAAGGTGTTTTACATAAATTTAATTCACAAGCATGTACACAAGAGATTCACTATAAAGAACATTGCTTCCTGGTTTATGAATAAAAAGTTTATCCTCTACTTACACTAAACATACAAAAAATAATCTACAAAAATTGTTTACAGTTGATTTTAGTGAAAGAAAAAGCTTTCTTCAGAAAAAAAAAATGATTGTGTGGTGGTAGTAGTTTAGCCATCAAAAAAGGAATGTAAGTAACCAATAAATATAATGTGCTTTCTCCATATAGACATATTTACACTTGAGTCTTTGGCTTATGTTGTTTTCTAAAAAGAACTTTAAATGATCCAGCCATCATTGCACATTAAAGGAAAATAAGCCAGTTATATATATTTATATATTTATATAGAGATCTGCTACACTTGAAACATATTAAAAAATGAACTTTCCTATGAATTTGCACAGCTTTTCTTTCTTCTTCCTTGAAAGATTTAACATCTTTTATCTGAAAAAGGGAGAAAAATGCCACATAGAAAGTATTAATTCATGCAACACGTGGTGGCTGCTCTACCAAAGCAGGAGAGAAAAGGCTGCATGTTCACTGGACAAACACTGAGAAGTTCTCATTTGAATCTGCTTCTTATTAAATAAAATTTATGTGGCACGAAATGTTGATGCTTTCATACGGTAATAGAAACTGAGTCCTTTTTATTAAGATACACAACTTCATAAGAAAAATACTTTTACCTCTCAAATGTAAAAGCCTCCCACCCCCCACATTAAAATCTTTCTGCACAGGTGTGACACGTACAACAGCTGCTGGCTCAACAGATGAATGGGCTCTGCTTGGATGCACTGTGAAGTCTCCCCTCAACTAAGATGACTCCAGGTACTCCAAAGCTACGTCGTAGCAGAAACGGTACTGCTCCTGAAAGATGTTAAAACAAAAGGGTGGAGCAAAGTTAAGAAAAAGGAGAAGAATGGAGAAGAATAGCTATCAAATGAATACTTGGATTCAATTTAGATTTTTCAAGAATTACAGATTTTTTTTCTATATACAAGTTTAGCATCTAGGCATGCATATTTTACATTTGAGTCTAATGATTGCTGTTTAAGAAAAAGGAACTTGATGTAAAAAGATATGTTGTCTTTGCCTCATATTTTATATCAAATTACAAAAATCTTCAGTATTATTATAATAGTAATACCTGATCAGTACAGAAAAATTTCCAAGTATAGAAAAAGATAATCAGAAAAAGTTTCTATAAATCTGTTATCAGAAACAACTGTTTAAAATACTACCTTAGTGTTAATTCAGTCCATTTTTATGCATGGTTGAAATAATAATTACTTTAGAATAAATATTAATTGCTTATCTATGTTTGGGGATATAACTTTATATTTTATTTTCTGTTGTTTAGCATTGTTGTGTATCCTTTTCTTATGTTATTTAACACCTCTGTTAATACTTCATAAAAGTCTAATATGTGGATTGACTGTAATATTGCATTTATTTTTTCTTTACTATAAATAATCCTAGAGTGAACATGCAAATATTTTTCTCCTCACTTCAGATACTTTCCTTAGTGTTATTAAAAAAAGCCAGTCATTTCAGACTGCCACTCAACAAGTCCAAATTCTTAATTTCTTCTTCCAATTTTATTGAGATATAATTGACATACAGCACTGTATGTTTAAGGTATACAGCATAACGATTTGACTTACATACGTGAACATCCAAATTCTCAATTTTTTTTTTTTTTGCGGTACGCGGGCCTCTCACTGCTGTGGTCTCTCCCGTTGCGGAGCACAGGCTCCGGACGCGCAGGCCCAGCGGCCATGGCTCACGGGCCCAGCTGCTCTGTGGCATGCGGGATCCTCCCGGACTGGGGGCATGACCCCGTGTGCCCTGCATCGGCAGGCGGACTCTCAACCACTGCACCACCAGGGAAGCTCCAAATTCTTAATTTTTGACACAGTTTTTGGTCTATCAGAGAATTTAAGTAAATTTTTCAAAAATGGTTAGTGGTCCTTAAATTTTTTTGAGCTTACTTTTACCAGAAAAATTTATTTCTTCTGCCTTTATTTATTTAAGACAACTTGGTTAACAAAAATTTTTGAGTTGAAACTGCCTTTCCTCTCAGTCCATCTGTGTGTCGCTCCATTATGAAGAATTTAGAAAAATTCAGACTGCATTACAAATTACTTGCAATATGTATTAAAATCTTCCCAATTCAGTCCAAGTGGGTAAAATTCAGGCTGAATTAGAGAACAATCTAAAACACATATTATTTCTAAAGAGAACTTCCAGGTGTCTCCAGCAATAAATGAGGGAAATAAAAACTTTCCCCAAGAGGTCTTTATCAATCCTACCCTAATTATCAAGTAGCTGTGATTTAAATTAGCCTACCACTGTGGCAAGTGCATCTCAAGAACCAAAAAGTGCTTGGGAACTGTTACATCTCTTTAATCAGTCTCTAGCAATTTGGTTTACTCTCTAAATTTTCTTACCAAACTCGTCAGTTCAATTCAACAGCACACTGAACTAATCATTAACCTTGATTAAACACAAATTGGGTGTTTAGTCAGGATTCATGGGACATGAATGTAAAGGTAAATAGTAACTCTTAAGAAGGTTCTAGAATGGCAGAGTTTAATCATAGACTTTTTTTTTTTTAAGGAACAGTGAGAAATCAGAGTTAAATTTGGAAGTATGATTTGAACGCTGCCGCCAGAAGTGATCTTATTGATGATTTTGGAAGACTTGATCTGAGAGATAGAGGCAGAGTTTACATTAAAAACTCTTCAGACAGCAGAGAGTTTAAAGACCTAACCATTACCTGCCCATTTTGTAAAAAGACCTCAGAGTTCTACCTCAAAAATCCCTCAAATCTATACCCCCCTTCCTCCAGCTCCATTGCCAACACCCCAGTCAAAGCCAATATCATCTTATTGGGACAAGAGCAATACCTAAGGTATAAGCTGGAGTAGAGGGGCTTTGAGGACTTGTAGAAGGGGAAGAAGTCTGTGACCGTTCTTCAAAGTGAAACGGTATAAATGTAACTTCAGATTTTGTCTCAGGAAGCAATGCACCTCTTGTGTGAACAATCCATGAGCAGGAAGTGGTGAAAATACTTTAAAGGTTTATTGAATTGCTCACTTTTGTTATCTGATCATCTTGATAAATGTAGGGCAAGCAACAATGATGTCTTGGTTTTCCTGGTTTACTTTTCTGTGAGCATAAACTACACAGCTGCCCCGACCTTATCCTGCCATGCACATATGTGTAACCCACAGCCATCACTTTAGAAGTCGAATGTGCTAGAGAAGTTTAACTTTCTTCCTCTGCATACAGCTTCAACCAGATGAGCTCCTACATACACCTACCTCCCTGCTCTTGTTTTGTAATCTGTGTTGTGATTTAGTGAGCCCTGGCTAATTCAAATAATATCACATGAACTACGTTCTAAAATTGGTCAAGCTGAAAACTGTCAAAGGCGATAGTTTAAAAAATTATAATTTGACCAGCAATGAAGAATTATAGATAATGACTAAAATAAATTTCATTTGCCCTTTAAAAACTCTGGGTGTCTAAAGTGCTAGATGCAGGGCTTCCCTGGTGGCGCAGTGGTTGAGAATCTGCCTGCCAATGGAGGGGACACGGGTTTGATCCCTGGCCCGGGAAGATCCCATATGCCGTGGAGCAACTAAGCCCGTGCACCACAACGACTGAGCCTGTGCTCTAGAGCCTGCGAGCCACAACTACTGAGCCCGCATGCTGCAGCTACAAAAGCCCACATGCCTAGAATCTGTGCTCCGCAACAAGAGAAACCATCGCAATGAGAAGCCCACGCACTGTGATGAAGAATAGCTCCCACTTGAGGCAACTAGAGAAAGCCCGTGCGCAGCAACAAAGACCCAACACAGCCAAAAATAAATTAAAAAAACAAAGAAACAAACAAAAAAAACTGATATAAAAAGTGCTAGATGCAACCTATGAGTATATCCCTCAAAATGTTTTACCAGTTAATATTGTTTAAGAAATAAAAATAAACAAGAATAAAACCTAGATAGCAGGATTTTCTTATTATAGAACCATTTAACAAATTTTACTGTAGCAAATATTTATTGCTCAAAAGAAACGAACAAAAATCCTACACATTTCCCAAGTTAAATGAAAGTAGTTTTCTTCATCATTAGCAGCTTAGGCAATATGTGATTACGTTTATGTGGGTAAAGAGGGACACTTGGCAGTTCATCAATTAGGCAGGAAGGTCCCCACAAAGACACATTTATACATATGATTCACTACGCGTGTATCAAGTCAAACCAACAAGTAGGTATATGATTGACTAATCTCTACCCTCCCTTCTGTGTACAAGACTGTGACTCACCGGGGCTTCCACCATGTTTGGCTTGCTGTTCCTTAGCGTCTTGACCGCATGGAACACATCGACAACATTTTGCCGTTTCACCATTTCAACAACGATGCCTATAGCACAGAACATGCCACTTCGCCCACCACCATTTCTAAAAGCAAAGAAAGCAAAGGCATTTTAGATCGAAGCTTTTGGTGACCATAGGTCACACAATCATGTTTGGGAAAAGAAAACATTATCTTTTAAATTTTTTCCCTTTGTGTTTTAATTTTGCTTCCCATGTGTGCATGTATGCGTAGAGAGCAGAAAGAAAAGATACTTGAGGATGACATTAACTTAGTAGCTTATACTTAGGGACCTGTTACAGGCATAGATGGCTGCAACCTAGATACTTTGAGATTTTGATAGATTTGTACACAGTGTAAATCAGAAAAGTTATTCAGAGTAGTGTTCAAAAGAGTTTAAACTATATAATAACTATACGATAATCAATTTAAAAAATACAAAAGTTGAAGTTAGTAGTGAATCATAGAATCAAGAAACAGGAAGATTGTTTCAAAAGAATGTCTAGTCAAGGTCTGTAAGATGGGAGTCGGTTACTCTTTAACATAGACGTGAAGGCTAATAAGGAAATGACCACCAAGGCCCCCCACGTGGCCAAGCCAAGCCGCCACACTCACAGGCAGTGGATGATCGTTCGGCCCTCCCCGTCCTCGCATTCCTCCTGCCATTTTTCCACCTGCAGTATCAGCTTCAAAAATGACCGTTTGGAGCCAGGCACTTCTCGATGAGAAGCCCACCCTAGATACTGAAACTGCTGTACCATCAGATAACCTTCCTGTGGCTGCAGAGGGAAAAGTATTTTTACGTAAATGAGTTGGGGCTAGAATTTTTACTAAAAAGTAAAAGGCTCATATCAATTTACACCATGACATAAATGACACTGACAATGGATTGAATCTAGCTGATGCAAGTCCAAAATATGTACATACCAGTGCAGAAACATTCTAAGTTACATGAGAATTATCAGTTATACAAAATTCTCCCTCATGCTCCATATCCAATAATCAATTCCTACGTTTATACTTCGTAAATAACTTTCAAATTCACCTCCTCTTTATTGCCACTGACATCATTGCACTCTCAATCACAAATCATAATAATCACTTCTTAGTTGATCTCCCTGAACAAACTTCGATCTCCTTTCAAACCATTCTTACCGAAGGCATCATGATTATTTTTAAATGCAAATATGATCTTGTCACTTCCTGATTTAATGGCTTCCAAATGATCTTAGCATAAAACCCAAATTTGCTGCCATGGCTTAAAAATACCTATATGATAAGGCTTCACCTCTTTCTCTAACTTCACTTTACTCGAACAACCTATTCAAGTTCTAAACACATTGGCCTTCCCTTAATCTATTTATCAAGTCATTTCTTGCCTCGGGAACTTTGCGCATACTCTCCCCTTCGCCTTGAACATCTCCTTCTTGCTTGCTTTTCTCAGTCCCAAACAGAGTGATCAACTTGTCTTGGGTTTGCCTTGGACTTTTCTGGTCTTTGCACTAAAATTCATGTGTTCTAGGAAACCTCCCTGTCCTGTGTAAACCAAGGTAGCTGGATATCCCATGCCCAAAGAGCTCCTACAAATTTTTTCAAATTTTGACTTAAATATCACTAACTGAAAGAAGTCTTCTCTGATCACCCAGCTATGTCAGATCACCCAAATCCTCTGTATTTTTCTCTGTAAAATTTCATTTATTTGTAAATGATTATATAAGTTGTTTAATGTTTGTCTTCCCTGATAAAATACAAATTCTTTAAGGACAAGAAAGTCTTTTTCCCTTAAAATCTCTATCCCTAGAACCTAGCAAAATACTTTCCAAAGAACAGTATTGTTGAATAAATGAATCAAGACCGTAAACCTTCATATGAAAATGTAAGGAAGAATTTGTAATGCACAAGTGAGCCATATCATAAGGCATCAGATCTGAAGCTTCACATGGCAAGGGCTCATGCATCTTTTGGTAGGACAGGGAACTATCTAGTATAACACCCAACCTCTAGTTGGCGCATACTAAATATTTGGTGAGGTGAATGATATTAAATAATGAGAATGGGAACAGAAAGAAAAATCACGCACTAGTAAGGACCAGAATACCAAATATAGAGGAAGATAAATATGCTGACCAAAAAAAAATGTAACGCAAATTTCAGTTCCTGTTCCTAGAATATTTTTCATATAAACAGCTCAATTAACAGACAGGTCTTACTTTCTTAGTTTAGCAGCTACGGTTTCTCAGCTAAAATATTACTAGAACCATAATGTAACAGATGTGCAGACATAATGAGATTCCTTTAAATTAAAATCTAAGATATGCATGAATATTATGACATGATTGAAGTTATCCTTTTTTTCTCCACTGAAATGAGCAATAGAATTGGATATGAATTTCTTCTCTACTTATACACATAGAGACGTTAAGCAGAAACATATATAGCCATTTTGATGTGAGAAACACTGAAACATGACAATTCTAATCACACACTTAAAACAAGACATATACATAGAATTGCTGCTCTAAAAGAGAGTAACCTAGCTCTTTAAAAAGACCATAATTCCATGGAAGTTATTACTGTTTTCTTTTCAAATTCTGCTTGCTATGTGGTTACATAATATAAACAGTTTTCATTAGTACTTTTTGGTTTTTTGAAGGAGAGACCCCACACAATTTGTCACTGAAGGCAAAACACATGAAGTGTCAAGGAAAGAAAGACTTCTGAAGGACACAGTTCCTACTTAGCTGCTGGGAAAAGGCACAGTGGTAGCAGCACTGGATCTGGCTATAGATCTGGGCAAAGCCAGATGCTGGGACATTTAGAAAGATGAAATCGTAGATGAGCTGTAGGAGCAGAATCAGTGATGGCTGTGATTTATCTTTTCCTTCATGCCTGGGGCCCTCTCTTATAAGCAGAACTGGAATAGTGACATGGAACCCTTCTATAATGGCTAGTCCGACACATCACTTCCTCCTGTCATCAGTATTATATTCTTATTTTTCAATGGCATGCCTCTTCTGGGTTGGACTATCAATGCTAATAAAACATGCAGTCAACCTCGAGATAAGTCTACTTATACTCAGGGGCCAGGCACAGACAATCAAACTCACTTGAACCTAGGAATCTGAATTTAGATTTCCATATAGAATACAATAGGCTAGTAACTGACCAGGAAACCTAGCTTCCAGCATTTCTGCTTTCCTGTTTTTAGAATGCATTTTTATTCTAGTGCTAAGGCATAAGATGATTACTAGCTTTGGGAATGATTATATAATGCTTATTAGCTTATTAATTTTACTCTCTCTTTTGTCTGAATGGAAATATACCCCATCATGATTATGGTCACCTGGTTCTGGATCAGCTCAGTTAAAATCATTAATGACTTACTCTTGTTAGATTGCATATCCTAAAAATCCGGTTTATCACATCACAGTCCATTGAACAAGACATACATTCCACTTGGATAGGGCCATATCGTAGCATCCCTTCTTCTGGCCAGTACTGAGGGCAGCCCTAGATGATGAATGTTTTGAAAGAAAAAGAAAATGAGCATTATTTTTTCTAAATAGGGTAGTATAAAGCAGATTTTACCATTTTATTACTACCTTATTAAGGTGTGCGTAAGTACACAAAAGCAACCTATAACCATTAACCTGGGACAAGTCGACTTCATTTAACATCACAATGGAGGTACAGCCATAATCATACACTAATCTCCAGAAGTCTTTCACAGTGTTTGGCAGAGGGTACTGTGTGACGATGAAAGCAGCTGGTTGCCTGTAGCTCTGTGAAAAAACAAGGGAGATGGGGAAACATAAGAACTTCAAATGAATAATTAGTTGTACAAACAGATTCAGCACACTTCAGTGTAGGGCCAGTAAGACACAACAGCTTCATATGGAGATGGAGCCAGCCTGCTGCTTAAGCCCTGGAATAACAGGTTTGGACCACTGCAATATACTGCAACTAGTAATCAGTCAATCTGTTGTATGACTTTGATGCCTCAGCAGTAATTTAAGCCAAGAATTTGTTTTATTTTGTTGATAAAAGTAAATATAGCACAAATACCAAAAGAAAAAAAAAAAAAGAAAACTTCTTGAGGCTAACATCCTTCGTGAGGTACCTGTTGGGCTGTTTCAGTCTTCCAAAGTCTAAGAGGTTAAAGGCATAAAATTCCCTGGCATGTGTGTGTGTCTCCGTGTATCTATCTATGTCTATCTGCTATCAGCTGTGAATGGAACTGTTTGGCTCTCTTCCACTCCAAATAAGAAAAACCACGTGTGCCTCAAACTCGTGTGCTTTTATATTATATCGACATTATCAACACATCTTGTAGGCAATCCACTTTCCATAGTTTTCTGGGCATTTCTAATGTATATCAATGATCAGAATGATGGTTTCAATCATTTAAGATTTTTCAAGTGCCAAAGAGTAAAACCAATGCATTTCCTGGGCCCACATAAGAGGGAATGTCTCCTTGTTTACCAAATGCCCCTTGACTGGGACACAGAGCATTATCTCTTTCCAGAAGGAGAGGATAGGCTCATCTGGCCAATCTGTCATTCTACAGACTAATGAGCTGCACTAAAAATGAAATATATATTTCTATGAACTAAATTAATGATTTGTAAAAATATAACTAGACAGTTGCCTGAGATGGATTTCTTCAATGCTGATAAAAATTGTCAGTGATCTCCTAACTCATTTGTATCATACTACTCTTTAAGTCCTTCAAGTGTCTTAAACCAGTGTAGAAATTGACCTTTAAACTTCATAGATCCTATCACCATTTGGGAAATGCTGCTAACCATAGCGTTTCACTCCATGGAAGACTTCAGGATAAATCTGAGGAGATAGTAATTCACCAGCTGCTTCTACTTGACCTTAAGACCTTACAAAGTCACACCCACAGTTGGGGTGAGTACCCTCCTAAAGAGGGTATGAAAGCTCATGGGAAAGGATCAGAAGAAAGAAGTAAGCTTCCCTTCCAATTAAACGTCTGCTCCATGGGAAAGTAAGTCAAGGAAGGCTAAAAGCCTTTTATTCCTTTTTTGAGTCACAGGGGAGGGGAGGTTCCTTCCTCTCTAAGTACAAGAGCACATCTAAGGCTTTGAAATCACAGGATCCTTGGCCTTACTTCCTAATTCTTCACAGGCATGGCGCAGGGTATATGACCCTTACGATGGGGGTAGAGGGCAAGGGAAAGTGGGGAGTGTTGACCAGTGAGCCCACTCTTATTAGCCAAACCGAACCGAAATTTCTGAAGCCCTAACCACACTACTAAATCCACAGGGCAGTTTCAACTACAAAATATATCTGTGTTGAATCACAGGGAATTAAACAGAGAATAAGAACAGTTAGAATACAAGCTTCAGTCTTCATATTGACTAGAAAACAATCTGAAAATTAGGAAAAAATTTGAAAGAAAAGCCAAAGACAAAAAAAGCCTCAAACACATGCCTCATCAATATTCTTTCCTAATATTTTCTTTTTCCCTTTTTCACACGGCCTTTTTTCATCCAAATCCAAACTGGCTCAGAAACAAAAAGTTCTGTGTGTTTTCTCTGTATTTAGTATGTTTGCCTTTCCAGACAATTAAAGTTGGAAGAAAAAGTACAATGAGGATCCAATGTGATTTCAGGAGATATGAGTAATGACTAGGCAAGACTCTGGTCACAGCAGGAGTGGCATCTTTCTACTTGAGCTTGCCTTTAAACTATTCTGCGCTGTAGAATAAAAAAGATCAAAGCAACTGGGTGAAAGTTAGAATTGGAATGTGGGCTTTTCTAAGTCTTACTATCAGAAGCTAATTTTGGAAACACAATAGGAGCAATTACTTAGAAAGCTTCATTATTAGTCACCCAGGAGTGAACCCTGACTTCTGATTTCTCCTTACTACAGTTCCATAGACTAAAGAGCAAAAACTAGAGATGCTTATGAATGAAGGTGATAAACTAAAAGGATTCTGAACTTGAAACCCTTCTTACTTCTTCCCAAGGTAAGCAAAATAAGGTGGCCAAAGACTAATTTAAAATTCTCTTTCTGTACTGTTCTGTCTATGGGACGCTAACACGCCGAGTACATGCTCTACCATCTACAGTGTGAAGATTGGGGTGGGGTAAGAGAGTTCCTTCATTATGATCAATGTGTTAACATGATATCTTCCATGCCTTCCTTAGTTATTTATATCTAGTCTCTATTAATTAATAACCAATGTAACAAGTTAGCTATAAATTATTGGAACACTAAATGTCAGAGATAAAAATTTCCAAACTAACACAATTTCAGTAGAATATGGCATTCTGTGATTTTAAAACTTCGAAATAGATAAGCATGATTCTCTTTCCTGAAAATAATTAGGATAAAAACTATCACCTGTAGATATTTCTTGTACAGAAATTTTATAATAATTGACAACCAAGTGCCAAACTTATAGTCAAGTCTAAAATTTATAGTGCCTAAGAATCATTGTAAGGGAAATTCAAAATCATTCTCCAAAAAAAATTCGTATTTCAATGAAAGTTTCCAATTTTCCTTTTTAGGCCATTTAAATTTTCTTGAAAAGAGAACTAGCCAGTGTTCATCAATTTTGCAGCTTTTCATGATACTTTACACTAACAAAGAGAGCAGTCTCTTACGTCCATAAGAGCAGCATTGATGTAGTTACTACTCTCCCCATCAATTGTAATTAAAAAAGGCAGACATCTGTCAGGTGGCAGCATGTCCATGAAACGGTTCTTGTCATGGTTCCTTGGCAGGCAAGCTATACTGCAGTCCTCAGCTTGTAGTCGAGGGGTGACTGAATTCAAGGTCTGAAAAGAAAAGGGAACCCAGGTTAAAAGACAGTGACCCATTTAATAGCATAACACTGATCTATCAAGCATTTAGGAGGCCAAGTAGAAAGTGAAGGATTTGTGCAAGCCAATGGCATTTGCCACGATGACACGCTGATAGACTTTGTAGTTAAAGCTAATGAAGCCAGAGAAGTGACAAAGAAACAATACACACATTGTACAATGGGCCTCTTCTTAAAAGGGAAAGGGATGCTAAACAACACAGCAACCTGCAAAATGTATTGCCTAACCAAAGAAAATGCAATCAAAGTGGCCCATGATGATGACCCATCATAAAGTTATCATTTGTAATAACATTTTAATATGCCATATTTGAAGACATGCTATTGCATGTTGGAAAGAGCACTGGGCAAAGAATCAAAGTATTAGGTTTCTAGAGTTATTCTTTTTTTTTTTTTTTTTTTTTTTTGCGTTATGTGGGCCTCTCACTGTCGTGGCCTCTCTCGTTGCGGAGCACAGGCTCCGGACGTGCTGGCTCAGCGGCCATGGCCCACGGGCCCAGCCGCTCCGCGGCATGTGGGATCCTCCCAGACCGGGGCACGAACCCGTGTCCCCTGCATCGGCAGGCGGACTCTCAACCACTGCGCCACCAGGGAAGCCCTCTAGAGTTATTCTTGACTTCACAGTCACATAGCTTTAGGGGTGTTTTAAGGGCAATGAAAACATTGGGGATTATTGAGAGACGATATTTAGCACAAACTCTAGCTATTATTATTAATGTTCTTGATCTCACGTTGTGAGTAACACAGAAGGTTAAAATCCATAAGACTGCATTTGGAAAAAGGTTTTAAACACACCCAAATTACCACTAAATTTGACTTTTATGATACCTTTTCCCACACTTTTCCCTGAGTCTGAACTCATTTGCCCTTCAAGATACAGCAGATATGAGCTCATTAACACAAAAGTGACTCCATAATACGTATAATGAAAGAGACGGGTATTATATTATACTTAAAATAGGGTCAAAGGTTATAAATTTGACTTGAAAGATGTTTCTTAGAAGAATTAAGACTGCCCAGAATAAATTGTAATAAGTTGTTCATAAAAGAGGCTGTAGAAATAGTTAATACCTGGAATTCATCTTTGAGATGTGAAGAGTTTGTCTGGGAGTCTATTCTAATCATATCAAAATATGCAGCTTTAAATTCACAGACAGGTATGGCAGTTTCTCCACATAAGCAGGCTTCTAAAATGGCATCATGAATAAAAATGTACTGTTCCTATCAAAAGAAAGAAAAATTTCATAATATTTAATATAAATGTTCTTTCATCAAAGAATTTTTTCTATATGACTTGATGAGCTAATATCGATTCTATGTGAAAAGCACCTAGTATTTAGTTTGATAAATATTAGAAAGCAAACAACAAAAAAAGGCCACTAGAGGTTAATCAGCAATCAACACACCTCTGTCTGGACCATATTGATACGACGAGATCTTAAGGCTTTGACACAGTTGTAGATGTCAACAACACCCTCTCTTTCAGCCATGTCCAGCATGATGTCAATCACAATGTAACAACCAGTTCGTCCAGCACCAGCACTGAAAAATAAACAGATCTAAAGAACTGCAGGAAGCATGTCTATGAAAATTGAAAGATCCTTCTGATTTTCAAATAAATGGAATCAAACTGATTTAACAAAGTATAAGACATAATTTGTACTTACTGTGTAAATGCTTATTAATGAACAAATAACTTCATGTAGAGTATCTACTTTGGTGTAAACTGAGGATTGGAACAAATGAAAAGATACAAGCTTTGCAAATCAAACTGTGTTTTGAAAATAATGTATATATGTCACTCAAGTTCCATAGCTCTCTTACAGTCTTCACTTTACATAAATTTCAAGCTCGTAGAATTGATCAAGGAGTGGATTCGTGCTTTAAACTTTCACCTGAGACTGAGAGACTCACACTCACGTGGTTGTGGGCACTCGGGCAAAATGCAGGAATGCTGTCTTAGTCAGACAGACTCTTGTCAAGGCAAAAGAACATTAATTCCAAAACCTTTAAATGGAAAATCTGAGGAGTCACAATTCAGGGGAAGTGTTACTAGTGAGGGTGGGGAAGAAAATGGCGGTTATCAATGGGGTGGAGACCAACAGTAAAAAGAATATTTGAATGGTGATACAAAGAGAAAATGAAAATGAATTGTGAAGTATGAAATATAATTCCTAACAGGTCACAAAGATGCCACTGTCTTACTGTATTTAATTCAGTAGTTGAATCATAATTCACTGTTGATTGTTTTACCCACTGGAAATATTTCTACAAATATTTCTCCAATCATATATAGAAGTCAATGGAGCAAACAAGATATAGTTGGGATTTTTACAGGAAATTCACTTTGTAGTTAGCTTCCTCTTTTCCATAAATTCAGATACCCAAGTGTAAGTAGAAAAATGACACTTCTGTTTCAAGAGAGTATCTGAGAATCTTGGAGCACTTCTGAAGCAAGCCATTCATAGGAAAGTAAACCTCTATGATAAGTCAGGACACCCCATAATTGAAAACCCATTTATCTCATTTTCTAAATGCATAGATAGACTATTAACATTATTTCTTTGTTGTCCAGATTTGGTCATTTCTCTTAAACTTACTGTTATTTAAGAAATTTAAGTAAAAGGTATTGTGGCTATCTCTATTTCTTTTTTTTGCCTACCATCTTCTCAATCACTGTTCCCAGGGTTTGAGACAAGAAAGTAATTGAAGAGTATATCAGATTTCTTGAGGAGGATTGAACAGATTTTTTTTTTTGCAAGGTACACAGTATCTGATCCTAATGGGACGCCTTACTTTTATTGTATTCTTTGTCCTTTATTTTCCCCCTTTTATACATGGTCATTTAAATACTGAATAGTCTGGATTTTCAGAAAG
Organism: Aethalodelphis obliquidens; assembly: GCF_003676395.1. Taxonomy (NCBI): domain Eukaryota; kingdom Metazoa; phylum Chordata; class Mammalia; order Artiodactyla; family Delphinidae; genus Aethalodelphis; species Aethalodelphis obliquidens. The sequence goes on along the minus strand of NW_020837947.1, from coordinate 33,865,970 downwards.
AAAAAAAATGCTTAAGCACAATCTATTATGTAGCTTGGAAGGGACAGTATTTGAAAATAGTGTGCAGCATTTAGGAAAAGCTTTTCAGATTCAGTACATATTTTTCTGTTCATATCTCAAAATGAGACCATGTAATTTGCTTTTAGTGTCTCTGAATGCTTGTTTTAAGAGAAGTTTCTAATCAGAAGAAAGTCTGGATAATCAGATTTTTCTGGCATATATTTGCTGGATTTTACTGATGTAGTCTTCAAGGTTCTCTGATGGATGGCTTTTAAAAAAGAAAATTCTTAAGTAGCTGTTTTACAGCACAAATTCTTGCAATTTAAACCATTTAATAACTTTGTATGCCTCAAATTTAGTTTTTTTTTTATTCTTAGAAGCTTTATTCATACTAACCAAAAATTGGCACCAAAGCCAATATTCATCAACAGGAAAATAGATAAACAAATTGTGATATATGTCATAAAATAGAATATTATTTAGCAGTAAAAGGAAATAAACTACTGATAAAAGCAACACACTGGATGAATCTCCAAAACATTAAGTTGATCAAAAGAAGTCAGACGCAAAGAAGACATAAGTATGATTCTATATATGTGAAGTTCAAGGCCTGGCAAAGCAAATCTGTGGTGATGGAAATCAGAATAATGGTTGCCTCTGTGTGGGAAGGACAATAAACTGGAAAGGGTATGAGAAAACTTTTAGCAATGATGGAATTATTATCTTCCCCCCCCCCACACACACTGTATTTTATTTTTACCAAATATAGTTTTAAAAGCTGGGATTCTATTGGGAATTTACTAGATAGGCAAGAAATCTCTATCTTTACCTACCATTCCAAAATATAATATGGGATTTGCAAAAGTGATCTAAAAAAAAAAACAAACCACAACACGCACACAGATGTTGCCACTAAAAGGCAGAGTTTCTACACTCGCAATTATAGACAGTACTACACACATTACGATGAATATATTTATTTCTGAAGTTTCTATTTTATATCTTCCTTAGAGTTAACTTTTATTTTATTACTGTTTTACCTTATCTGTAATACATGAAAGCTGAAATCTTGTAAGCCAGCGGTCCCCAACCTTTTTGGCACTAGAGACCGGTTTTGTGGAAGACAATTTTTCCACAGCCCCCGGGGGGGTGGGTAGGGGAATGGTTCAGGCAGTAACGCCAGCGCTCGGGAGCGCTGGGGAGTGGGAGATGAAGCTTCGCTCACTTCTCTCTCTCTCTCTCTCTCTCTCTCTCTCTCTCTCTCTCTCTCTCTCTCTCTCTCTCTCTCTCTCTCTCTCTCTCTCTCGCTCTCTCCCTACCTCTTGCCCTACCGGCCCAGGGGGTGGGGACGCCTGTTGTCAGTATGCATTAGTTTTTGTGCTTACAAGCCTTGTCTGGATATTTTTAAAAAGCTGACTGCACACAGTCAATGCCATTTGGACTACCACTTACCTGCAATGCACAACGATGGGGCCAGCGCTGGGAGGGTTGGAGAACTTGACCCGCCGGATAAAGGAAAGAAGGCCTGTAGCATGGTAGGGTACTCCATGGTCAGGCCAGCCGGTGAAATGGAACTGTTTAACTTCACGCATCTCACTGTATCCCCTCTGTGCAAACATGTAAAGAAGTGTTTTCAAAAGGACCAAAATAGAGCCATTAAAGACAACCACGAGTACTAGACCTGATTGACAATGAAAAAAATCAGAAATTTATCAAAGACCATGCTTTTTCTGAAAAAGGATGCTGACATGGCCTAGAAGCTTACCTTTATTGTCAGACAACTGCCAAAGAAAGAAAATTAGAAGTCTTGCTCAGTTCTATAAGTCTGGGTAAATTGTATTTACCTTGACAGTCTGTTCCTTACTTGGAATGACAACACATAAAATGATTAGGGGAAAAGGAAGAAATGGGAAGTTAAAACGCTGCCCTATCGACCCAATGCACTGAGTTCTCAAGTGGTGTATAAAAGCAACTTTCTACTTCTCACCTCACAAAGAGATTTTGATGCCTTGCTTATCCATGTTGAAAATAGTTTTGATGTATAGCATGTAGGGATTTTCCAGAACAGTACTACTCTAGATTGGTTTGTAAAAACATACAGACAGCTAAACTGTTCTTTGGGCAGACTATTTTTCTAAACTCTGTGAAAGAATTCAGCACACAGAGGATTATTTATGGCAACAAAAATACAAAATGAAAGAAGCAAAGCATCCATCGTCATGTCTCTCTCCTGTTGGGTTAATTTAAGAGAACCCTTTCAATGCACATTTCAAAGCTCTTACCTTCCTTTTTTTTTCCCCCTTCCTTTTTGTTAAAAGAAACCTGTACATTGTAGTAGCAGTGCTTGGAGAATATAGATGAAATGCTGCATAATTTATTTTTAAGAATCCACATTTGTAGCCCCCCAAACCCCACTATGATCCATATATTTCCAACTCTACTGTGAGACCTGTGAATCTCAGTTTCACTTGTTCCTCAGAAAAGGTGGGAAAATTGCATGAAATAAATGAACTAAATTGAGAAAGTTTATCTTTAGATTCCATCTTTTTTTTTGGGGGGGGGTACACGGGCCTCTCACTGTTGTGGCCTCTCCCATTGCGGAGCACAGGCTCCGGACGCTCAGGCTCAGCGGCCATGGCTCACGGGCCCAGCCGCTCTGCGGCATGTGGGATCCTCCCAGACCGGGGCACGAACCCATGTCCCCTGCCATCGGCAGGCGGACTCTCAACCACTGCGCTACCAGGGAAGCCCTAGATTCCATCTTAAACAGACTAATACCACCCAAACCTTGGAAGCCAGTGATCATATCTTATAATTCTTTTTCTTTCCCGTTCCTAGTACAATACCATACACAAAGCAGGGCTCAACAAATAAGTATAATAGTGACAATGATAAACATCACAATGGAATTGTGCAAATAAAATCACTTTCTTAACTACTTTTCAAGTCAGCTCCAGTGAGGAAGGCCATAAATTATTCAAAGATCTGACTTTAGACAATCACTTCATCTCCTCTGCATTGATCCTTTTGCTGGAGTTGCTGTAAGGACCTCGCTCTTTTTAGAAAATTTTAATATCTGGCAATGCATGTTCCCTTATTGTTCATTTTACTTAAATATTCCTGAGTAATTTTCAAATATGTGATGTAAAAAAAAAATCACTCTTTTTCAGTGTTTTTTCTAAATAACAAGAAAATAAAATAAAACCCCAATAATGTTACAATGTTAACAATGTTAGCAAGTCTCCTTATTTTTCTAATGTAATTAGAGTATGCCTATAAATGTCTTTTAAATAAAATTAAGTGCATTACAATATCTATTAATAAAATCCCATGGTTTTGCTCCTGTAATGCACTAAAATAATGAAATATCCTGCTAGATTTCCTACCACAGTTGTAAAATCCTTGTATTCTTAAAAAACAATCATGAAAGATCATGTTGCGATCTTTTCTTAATTCACTGCTGGATTCAAATTTTCAGTATGTCCTTGAATGAAGTTGGTCTGTAATGTATGTGTGTGTACATACTTGAGAAAGGGAGAGAGAGACTGAAAAAGAGAGAGACAGAGGGAAGAGCTTGAGAGAGTCCTATTTCTATGTGGTTCTGTTATCACAGTTATGCTAGCTTTTAAAATACATTTAGTTGGTTTTAATGATTTTCTATGGCCTAAATAGTTTGATTAACTTAGGCATTAGCTATTCATTAGTTATTCTCTAAAGGTTAAAGAAACCTCAATTATGAAACCATAATACAATTTTAATGGAAACTTTTAACACTCATTCTATTTTCTTTTACTATCTGTTCAGATTCCTAACTCTCTTTGAGTCAAATTTTGGAAATTATTATTTGCTAGAATATCAGTGTACCTAGATTAAAATCTGTCTCCAAGTTCACACGTCCTATTTTTTATAATTTTCCTAATAGCACTGTAACTGTAGTTATAGCCTTTTGTGTTATCTAATGTTGCATATTTTGTTTTGATTGTTCTTCATTTGGAATTGACAAGTGGTTTAGTTACTTTACTCCTCTTTTCAAGGAAATAGCTCTTTGATTAAATTTATTCTTTTTTGTTTGTGTTTTGGTTTTATATTTAATTTTTCCTTTGTTTTATTGACTTTTTTTCCTGATTTTCTAATTTTATGAATTTTCACAAGATTTTAGACTGCCTTTCAAAATAGAAATCATTTTTGAGTATATATTTTTCTCATAAGATAACTTGTGGGAAATTTTGACATGAAATTGTTTATCTTTACAATATAATTTTAGTTTTAAGGCTATAGTTCAAAGATTATTCAAAAGAGGCTTTGGTGATTTCTGAGCCTAATTTGGGGGATCATTGGTCAGTGATTTGTTTTTTATTTTCCATTGGATTTTGGAAATGTCTTGAATTTTCGTTATACATTCAGATTTCCTTTAAAACTAAGTACATGATTGATTTTTTATAAAACTTTAATGAACTTACAAGAAGAATGTATACTCCAAATTCTCTCTTTCCATAATAATGGGATCTAGCTATTCATTAAATCACGCTTGATGGTTCTTTTCTTGAAATCTCCTACATCTTTGCTTATTTTTTTCTACTTGATTTGTCTAAGAAATTTTCATACATACTTTATAGTTGTGATCATCATAATCATGTTGTTCTGTATGATGGTACTTTCCATTTAATATTTCCCCTAATTATTTTTTATGATGGTAAAATTACTTATAAATATCATTTGCAAAGAGTGGCATTTCCAGATCATAGATGTATAATTTAACTATCTATTGTGGACAGTTATGGTTATCTATAATTTTCTATGACTATATATGAGTTAATGTATTTTTAATAAATTTTTTAGGATAGATTCATAGAAGGTAAGTTTCTTGGTCAAAGGACATCAATATTTTAAGGTTCTGTAGATACACTGCTTTACTGATTTACAGAGGGTTTATGTCAATTTAAGTACGATCAGCTACATATGAAAATATCTGTCTCACCATATCCTTAAAATCAATGAGGATTATAATTCTTTTTTAAAAAGGTCTGGCTGATTTGAAAGTACAAAATGGTATAGCATGAGGTTAAACATTTTCAATAGGCAGCTTAGCCGTTCCTTTTTTGGGGGGGATTCTATTGTTTCCTTTCTATTTATATTAACGCTATGAATTAAGAATATTAAATAATCACAGATTTGTTTTGTTGCGTGTACATCTTTTAATTTAAAATTTTTTGATACAGATAATTTTACACTTTTGTGTGGTCAAATTTATTAAACTTTTCTGCAACAATGTATGTTATTGCTCCTATGTCTTACTTCAGTCTACTTACACTGCCCACTCTGCTTCAGTCTTTCTGATCCTGTTAAAAAAAAGTCAGATCATGTTACTCCTGGGCTTAAACCCTCCAATGGCTGCCTACTTTTACCTTTAATACAAACTAAAATCATCATAGTAGCTCATAAGGGCTCACTTATCTGGCTCTGTTATTTCTCTGACTTTATCTCGTATTTCTTTCCCCTTCACTTACCTATCTCTGAATACCCTAGATTCCTGGCTGTTTCTCATGATGACAGGAATATCATGCCTTTAGGTCTCTGAAATGACTCTTGCCTCCATCAGGAATATTCTGCCTGGGACAACTTCCCTGGGATATGATCCTTCCCTGGGATATATAATAGTTGTATCACTCACTCCCTCATTTCCTTCAAGCCTTTACTTATGTTACTTTCTCAACAACTCCTTTCCTGATCATTCTGTTAAAACTGTAGGCCATTCCTTCCTCTACCTCAGCAATTTTCCCTACTTCCATTCCCAAAATTATTTTTCTCCATGGTACTTTTCAAAATATATGGTGTATTTGTTTATTTGATAATTTTTAATGTCTTTCTCCCCTCAACAGACTATAAGCTCCACAAGAGCAGGGATTTAATATGTGTCCCAAGATTTAGAAACATGCCCGGCACATGTTATGCTCTCAAATAAATATCTGTGGGATGAATGAATGAATAGATTTGATAGCATCATCAAGACAAATCTTAACATGGATTTTAAGAAAAAAAAAAAGTTTCAATATACATATTTTTGTAGAACTTTAGGGTACTTACCCTTTCCAGGGTGAATGTCCTGACTACATATTCAGCAAGTGGTTCCATTTCTACACAAGTTACTTTGAAGTCACCATAAACTTCAGTATCATCAGGCCAATACTTATAGCACTTAACCTAAACAACAAAAAGTATATATAGGTGAACCTGAGTATATAATACCCATTAACCAAGATGATTTAATTTCAGTGATAACTCTTCAGGTCACAATTAAAAGACAGTGTAAAAATCTACAAATGAGATAAAATAATCTGTTACACAATAAATAGAAAGATTTTGTGCAGTTTCATAAAAACATACAAGCCTGATAATGCAATTAGATTCTAGTATAAAATCAAAGCTTATTTTATTTATTATTTTATTTATTAAATAAGAAATAATTTGTCAGCAATCAAAGACTCACTTAGGAGCACTCACTTGAAATGGTATGCCTAAGAATTTTTTTTCAAACAATTGAATGATATTCTATTTTAAGTGTGTTATGTTTTGCTATTCAACTTACAGTCATATTCTGTGACACACAGATTTTTTTGTGCCTCTTACCCGGCCAACTTCAACTAAATTTGTAACCATCACAATGCAGGCGGACTGCTCTTGCCAGATCATTCTCCAGAAATCATATACTGTTTCATGAACTGGGCCTATAAAAAATTAATTTGAATATTATGTTATCAGAGAAATTTTGTAGTTATTAAGAAGTTTAAACAAGATAAAAAGCAATATAAACTAAATGACCCAAAGAAGAAAAATTAAAGGTGTAACACAAAATGTCACTGAAAGTACTTAAATTCAGTTCATATCTAAATTCACACTAAAGGCAAAAACATAGGCATGTACAAGTTTGTTTGTTTCAGTTTGCCTTCTATGTTTTCAAATTCAGAAGAAGAAATCACTAGTTTTTAGGGTACTTATATCTATCTCTAAGTTACTTTAATGCATCTTCATGTACATGTCAAAATAGGAAGTCTTACACCACCATCAACCAAACAGCACATATTACCAATTAAATATACACACATCATTTATAAACAGTGCATGTTTAGGGGTTAATGAAGAACTATCATACATATAAGGACACATTCTAATCTTACAGTATCATCTCTGAACTGCAAAAGCAGCTACTGGGCTCTACTCTACCCTATACCATGAAACCAGAATATTATTCACCATGGTGATCTTTCTAACTTTAAAGAGTTTATAATTAAACTCAATTACACCAAAGATATGTGAAAAACACTTAGAAAATGACCTCTGTCAAAAGAGCAAATTAACTTTTGTTTTACTTTCCTCTTTTATAAAATAAGATGTGCAGGTTTCTCTTCTGATGGTCAGTGGTCAGTTTGGGGAGATAACTAGAGTAGTTTTGGTGTTACTGTTAGTATACTTTTATTTCCCAGTGTGCCACTATAACAAGATTTCTTTACTGTCTTCTTATTTTCCACGAAGAATGAACTCGACTAAGTTCCCTTTAGCCCTTTGTTTTGTCTTAGTCTTGACTTTAAAACAATTGTTGCAAGACAGTCCAGTATTTCATTAGCAGTTTTGGTCTTGGGTACTATTACGTGCCAGGCCGACAGACTCTGTTGCAAGAAAACAGGCACCTTACACAAGATGAGATCTAACTTGCTTTCATCAAAAAATAAGTAATTTCTCTGCCCATCCCTGTTGACTAGTGCTCTGGGACATCAGGATACTAAGAACCAAATCTCAAAACTACCAGCAGCTTCTCGTTTACTTTTAATTAAAAAAATAAATCAAGGTTTAATTTATATACATTTTAAACAGAGAAAACAATTTGTATTATACAAATGAATAAAAAGCAGTGTTAAGCAGAAAATCTGATCTTTTTTTTTCAGTTAATTCAGATAAAATTACAAAAAAAATCACATGGATGATTTAAGCAAGTTTGGTTACTCTATTACATTTAAAAAGGCAAAGTTTTACCTTGAGTTGCAATGTAGTGGCTTGGTCTCTGGTAGCCCTAAAATAGGAGCACAAATTGGTCATCATTTTATATCAGCATCAGAAATAAATGAATGAAGGCATAAAAAGATGAAGACAACCACCTGTTAAGATTAAGTTACAGTAAAAAGTCCAGAAATGAGTAGTGAACTCATAGTTCACTTCTCAAACCTAGGTTATCTGAAAGGTAAAAATAAAGCAAAAATTAAATATTTTAAGGGCTCTGATTAAAATATATATTACATAATTGAGTTTTGTTTGCTAGGAAATAACTTCATAGATTTTGTTTGGTTTCACTAAAATGTTTATGCCTTCATGTTAATCTTTAGTCATTCATTCCTGGCAAAATTGTGTTCAAAAATATTAATTCTTATTTTATCATCCAAAAGTACAACACACTGCATTACAAATAGACAACGACATATTAGAACCATAAAGAAATAACAGAACATTCCAATGTTAGAGCTGGACAATGCATGCGTGCATCAAGTCAAAGTCCTGCTGAGATTTTTTAGAGAATATTTCTGTTCTATAATATGTTCAGGAATCTGCCAAAACTATTTTGTGTGTGCTGATAATATTAATTTACACACACATAATTATAGGTACACACATATATAGGGAAAGAAATCTTTTAAAAAATGCATCTTATCCTGAACAAAAGGTTTAGTATTTTTTTCTTTCTTTTTTTAGTGTGCCTTGAGTTCTATGTGGTTAAGCACTTAATATTGTTTCAATAAAGAAATTATTCCAGATAAGGGATAAGTTGTTAGCTGCTTTCAACTGGTTTGAATTCCAAAAGACCACGAATAGCAAAAATGTTAATGGTATAATAAGGTTAAGCTTTGACTTTGTTGTGTCTTGAGCAAAGGGCTTTAGTAAAAGCCTGAGTTAGCAGACCATCTGGTCCTAACCAAAATATCCATAAGACATTTGGTCCACGTCAAGGTTCTTGATATTTACAGGATCCCTTGGTTGTGTCCAAAATGTCCATAAGACACTTAGTCTATGCTGCAAGGCCCTTAAAATTTGGTTCTATCTAAAATGTGCATGAGCTTACTAGGTCCATGCCAAATGGTTTTGGATGGCACCAAATATCAAGGACTTTTGGCGTGGACCAAAGGTCTCCATGGACATTTTGGATAGGACCAAATGTCCTGCCAGGGTCTTGGCAGAAAACCAAGGTTAAACTAAATAGGTAAGAACAAGTACAAATTTGTCAGAGGACTGCTGATATATTTATTCTAGAGAGTAGACTGTTAAGTTTAGTTTTCCATGTTGAGATGTCTGATAAATTTGAAATATTGAATGAGAGTAAAATGATGAGCAGAAATTTAACCAATATACTCAGAGACTATACTTAATAAAATTCATTCATCAAATATATAAATAATGACAATTGACAAAATAACAGTAAAACATGAGCTTAATAAATGTGATAAAAATGATTTCCTATTTATAGAAATTAGGAAAAGTTGGGTCCTCATTTTCATATCTTTTATATATCTAAAAATGTATCATATATGCTGCAATACTTGATATTTCTACCTTTTGCCTCACAATTAATGCATATTTAGAATTAATTAATTTCAGCACACCTAGGTTTGGATTATTTTTTAAAAAAAATAGCTTAAGTTTAATGAGTGCTTAATATGTGCTAGGCATTGTGCTAAATGCTCAACATGAATTACTTCATTTAATTCTCACAACAAAATGATGAGGTTAGTGGTATTATTATTACCCCCACTGTAAAGATGAGGAAACTGAGGCACAGAGAGATGAATCAACATTCTCACAATTTCCAGTGTGATTTTGAACCAGGAAGTATGAACAGAGCCTGTCCTTCTTATATGTAATGTAATATATTGCCTCCTTAATATTTTATTTTATTTGATAATTACTTTCCATTAAATAAAGAATTTACATGTAGATATGTTTGCAACCAAAACTGAACAGCAGAATGTATGATCAAAACAAACTTTCATTTGTATGATTCAATATATATGTGTGATATGCGTATTTTACAAATGCAGTTTAGTAATTATTTTGCCTAAGGATTTTCAATACTTTACAAACCAATACCACGCACCACAAAATAGTCTCCCTACCCATTTTTAACATCAGAAGTCAAATGTAAAAAAGTAAAATTTCAGAAACACTAATACACATCATACTATCCAGCTTCTCACATATGTTTGGGGAAGGGTAAGGAATAAAAACCAGAAACAGAAACCATCAACAAATAAAACTCGAGTACATAATAAATTGTCAAAAGCTAAAAATGGTCCTGTTTTTCTAAACATAGAAAAGGGAAAGAGGTAAAGTAGATCTTTACACATGTAAAGGAGTTACAAAAAAATGAACATAGGTACACCGTATGAGGCTAATTAGGGGAAGCATGCAGAGATAGCTAGTAGTGAGCATTAGTAGTAACTGTAATTGAGCAGTTAACATTAAATATTTATGATAGGGTGCTGTTATTTACATATAGTGGTACTTACATCCCTGTACAGCCAAATCTACAGCCCAAACCAAAGTCAGGTGTGAAAGAAAGCACAACAACGTCAGTAAGTACTAGGACGTAGAACAAGGAAAAGTGTACAGTTTGTTCTTTATTTTAAAAAGCTAGCAATCACTTTATAGGTAATAACAAGCAAAAAGATTTACATACATAAGCCAACAAGTTGGGCATACTGAAGGATAAAAATACTTACATCTATATAGTTGGCATTAATGTAATCTGAAGAAGGATCATCCTCAACAGGTTGCAAAATTACTCTGGAATGATCATCTAAATTTTTTAAAGGATAAAATAAAAGCTATTAAATTTTCCCCCTGTTCTGAGACAATGACCCTAGTAGAGACTTAAAATAATTCGGTGGTTAACAGCTGATTATCCATAATATACTTTCAAAATTTCCTTGGATACCAGTCATTTGAAGAAATGCAAGAACTTTAATGAGCTCATTACTTATTACAATGATAATATTCTGTTAATAAAGCTTCAATGAATAGCATTTATAGTCAGGAAGCTTTTACGGGACATGATAATGTCTGATAAATTATCATGTGAGTCATACATTTTTCTAAAGAACTGAACTTGCCTTAACTCCTAATTTTGCTTGTTAGGCATGATTCTATATGGGTGGGATCTTTTCTCCCCGTACTTTACAGAAAATGAGCCACAGAACTAGGGAGTGAATTTCGAACCCCTGCTCTCAACTTATTTTGTGAGAGTCAAGGTTAAATTCTGATATATTCAAAAGACAGTGTAAAATAATTTAAATTGAGAATAAAGTGGTCTAAGTAAATCAGCAGTTAGTTACAAGCTAAACTATCTGTTACTTTTCTTACTGCCCCTTTGGCTTCATATGATAATCAATTTATTTATCTTATGAATACATTGTAAAGACTTCATCAGGAGGAAGTCCCTTATGATAAGTAACATGGAACACCTGGGGTTCAGGCACTGGCTCCAAGAAAGGAAATTTGGTATATGGAAAGAATAACACTCCCACCTTGAATATGTTTGGTGGAAGAGTTATAGCAATTTATCACTGAAAAAATCCTTCGTATTTGTTATTCTAATATTTTCAGCTGTTAATGACACCCCCATATATTTATGTACAAACATAAAATCAAGCGGCACGTTATCTCCACAGGGTGAAGAGTCTGAGTCAATTAATTAATGAGGATGATGACAATTTCTGAATCCCTGCCAATAGCCAATGCTGTTCTAATATTAAATAGATTATTTTATGAACAGATGTGTCACCCTCTGGGATTTTTTTTAAAGTTTAAAACCATATAAGGAGGAATTGCAAATTACTCTTTATCTTCTACACACAGTATTTACATTCACCAAGAATTGTAAGAGAACTTACACGCTATAATGTTTCCATATCGGTTTTTTGCTCTATTTTGATCTTTTTTAGCTACATCCCAAGATGCTGACTGTCCTTCAAAGAAGCTCTAGAAAAAAAAAAACCAAAATTAACAAGCGCACTGAATTTAATTCCTTTTCTTGAATCAGGTCTGTTTGTTCTGAAGACCAAAATAGTAAAAGCCGTCTTCTCTGTGAGGAAGGGAGTACTACAGCAGTAAACAAGTTCAATTTTCAGACCTCAAAGCTTGTTTGTCGGATTCCTACTTGCTCATCTTGGATTGGACTGAGTTTAAATTAAGGACAAGAAACAACTTTAGGGGGGAAAAAAGGACCTTGAAAGTATTTCAAATTTAAGATCACTATAACTTTGTGAGATGGAACTAGAGGAAGCATCAAAAACTTCAAAACTACTTTTAATGAGCATCTTTCAAAAGTATGCTTCCTTTAGCATTTCTAACAGGAAAAAGAAAACCTGTTTTCTCCCATAATTATTCACTAAATCGTGTGCAATACACCACATTTCAGTTTCTTTGAAGATGGTGGAAAGGACTGAGTCTCTACAAGAGACCATATGGAAATTAAAAAGAGCCACTATCTCCAAGAATCTTGGAACAGATGAAATTGTTGATTGGTTTAATTACCATATGCAGCAATTTAAAATATGGGTATAGATTTCTTTTTGCAGAAAAACTTAAACTTTGCTCAACACAGGAAATGGGGTCTTCAAAGAGTCAATGGTCTTTGAAGCGAGGTACACAGGAATATACATGTAATGAACAACAACAACAAAACAAACAAACAAAAAACACCCCAGCTCTGGCAGAATATTGTAATTCCTTGCACTATTTTGTTAACACAGCATAGTGTTTCCTGCATATATCTAAAATCAACATTCAAAATTCAAAAATAATTTTACTCATTCCTAAACTAAGGTATAACAAGTAATCTTAAATTAAAGGTAATGTTTAGAAGATTCCTTACAAAGTCAGATGTATTTTAGGTGGTCTTTCAAAGTAAAGTACTGTTTGTTCTCTTTTACTTTACATATGTGTGTACAGTGGGGGAGGAACTTTCTTGTACACCCCAGACTGGTATTTCTCAGTAATTGAAAAGTGTCAGAGGAACTGTTTCTTTTTTGCTATACTATGTTTATTGGGATGTTTAGTTTAAATCACTTCTTTTGTAGTAAAATCTTGGTATTTTGGTTTGAGTAGCAAGGGGCAATAAGGATGAAAGAATTTCCCATGTCCTTTTTTGGGCTTCTTTTTGTTGTCTGGATTTTCCGTGCTCTGTTTTTCTTCCCAGCCCCCCTCAACCTATAATCCTCAAAACAAAACTCAGAGTGACAAGTAGTACATTTAGGGCAAAAAGCTAGATCTTATTTCTCAACAGAGGGTCAACAAGCAAAGAGGCAGAAAAGCATCCACTGCTTAGGTCTTTCAAATAGCAGAACCTGCAATGATACAATGGGACTCAAGGTATCTTGCTATGGATTTTTGAGCGGGGGAAATATAAAGTCTAACAAAGTGGTTTTTAAGTAACAGTCAAATAAATTATGGGATCCAATATTTTTTTATTTCTTAAAAGGAATTTTGACCCAGATATATCCCCAGGAAGTACCCTTTTCTTTCAATCCATCTACCCCCCTCTCCTCATATGTACACTTGATTGTACATTTACAGAGAAAGGATTAGACAGTCTACAGAGTATTCCACTGCTTGCTATGTTAAAGCTGTTACATGGCGCTGGGTATCATGGTTAGAAATGAAATTCAATATAGTATTGAAACTTTCACCTCATATTCCTCTTTGAACCCGTAGCTGTCTGATGTCTTCATGAGATTAATGTGCTGCAGTAAGTCGGCTACCCTGATAGCTGGGTGCAGCTGTCCCGTCTGGTAAGGGGATTCTGTCCCCTCACACAGGTAGCGAGGTACATCTAGAAGACGACTGGATTCTGCTGTAGCACTGTGGTTCTCATCTGCCATTTTTCAGATTCCAGAAGATTAAAAAAAAGACAAAGTTACCTTGTTTAATATATATCTATGCAAATAAGATTTTAAGATCTTATGATCTTTCTGATAGTAGGAGGAAGGGAAAGAAATATAGTATAGACCTAGGGCAGCACCCCTATAAAGACAAAGCCTTTTACTTCAGCTCAAGGTAGGAGGTCAGGGTATATTATGTGTCTATCAGTAAGACAATACATGCTGTGAGATGTAGAGGGAGACACCTGATCCACTTTTAAAAACTATAAGTGGGAAATTTTGCTGAGTTCTGACTTTTTCTTGTACCTGCAGTCAGAGCAGTATAGAGTGGGACCAGAAGATCAAGTTGCCAATTGGAGAGTGTTTTCATTGTTGATTAAATTGAACAAATTCTTTCCCACCCATATCCCAACCTCCCTCTAGGCAACCCATCCCCACAGGGCTGCTCTTCTTGCCCTGCGGCCGTACTATGCCCTTCCACCTCTGGCTTTTTACCATGATACACTCCCAGACTGGGAAACATGAACATTCTACAGAATCAGCTCCTGGGCCCACTACGTCTGCTAGCCAGGTTACATGTGCATTTATACTTGATCTCCATTCCCTTGGTTTATTATTATTGTTGTGTTTTTATTGCTGATACATTTTGACTTTTCTGGCTACTGTATAAAAGAAATGGGGGTATGTCTCTGGGGCAAAATATTTAGGTACTTCCTCTGGAATTCTTCCTCAGCCCATTGAGGCTGAGCTACAAAGCACCTGCTTTGTGTTCCCATGGCCTCCTGTTCTCCAACATTCATTTCACTTACAACGTATTTTAATCATTTACTTACTGATCTATTTTCCTCACTAAACTCTCAATACTTAGCATGTAGAGACAAGAGTCATATTTTTCTCTTTATTCTTAGTGCCTGGTGCAAAGCAGTCACTCAATACATATTTCAATGACTCAGTTAGTTAAAAATCCATTAAATCCCTCACGACCCACATTTAAGTATAGGCCCCATCTCAACTGTGTTGTTAGCTTAAAATGAAAAGAAACTCTTAAGTCTCTGTCATAAGAAGGAAGAAAAGAACAAGAACATTTTACCTCTGAAAAATAAATATTATTTTAATGACCACAGTACTAATCATTACAATGAGAAGAAGCATGCTTATAGTTATCACATTTAAACTTACCATGTTAAAAAAAAAAACAAATGTTTTAAGGGGTGTTACTTTAGAAAACATTACACTGCCATACTCATTAACAGAGGAGAAAATACACTCTTAGGGGAACTTTTGTTTTAATGATAATCATACTGTAGAGAACGATATTTAGTTAACAGTTAAACATATTTCAAGTGCTGGTACATTTGCCTGTTCTATCACCAACTCTACAAATAGGATATGGCAAAAAATGAATTGTTGTCCCCATGATAAACATTTTTTCTTCCTGGAGAAGGAAAAAAAAAAAAAGAACCCCACAATCAGATTTGTATGCTTCTATAATTTAGGTTGATTGCATTTACTTTACTTTCTCTTATTAGGATGAATGCATTTTTTCTTTTTGAATTTACTTCTAAAACTCTACATTGAACTAAAAAAGCAAAACTCTGCTGGATTCTGTTGTGACCTAAAAACACCCAAATGAATTAATGCTCTTTACTCTGGTTTCCCACCCCTCTACACACAAACGTTTGCTAGCAAACATGATTTATGAGAGTTTCCTGTTTTTTCTATGAGACAACACTCAATTGATCTATCTTTGCTAAAATATTGTAATCAATACACTAACATAAAGAATATATACATCTCCCCAGTAAAATTAAATTCAGAAGCCACCGATTTGGGCACTACCACAGAATATAAAGCTTAGGATGAGAAGTAAAGAGAATATTGTCAGGGAGGCAAAACGCAATGACCCAAGCTGGAATAAGGTAGTCAGTGCTCTGTGAAGCAGCCCCAGAACACACGCTGTACCTGCTGGAGCAGTGGAATATTTACATTTGTAAAAGGCTCAGTGAGAAAAACAGAATTCACCCATATTCCAAATCTTACATGATTATCAACATGAAGTAGACAGTGCCTTTTGTTTTGCATTAAGCTTTAATACATTAGTACAATGAGCAGTATTTTTTTAAATAATCACATAGAATTATTAATCTCTATACATTTCTACCTCATTAAATTACCTAATAATGTGACTAGAAGTAAGAGTACATGTACTAATCATTATCCTTATCACACATTTAAGAATAACTTCAAATATTTCCTTGATGGAAAGGTTTCCTAGAGTTCTTTGTAATACACTTACCAGTTATAGGGACTTTAACCCAATGAAGCAGTAGAACACAAAAAACAAAAATATGAATCAATACAAAAATTTCTAACTTCCTTTTAAATCAGTAAGCAGATATTAATATCAAGCAATATTTGAAGTGACTTCAAAAATTGCTTTATAAATACAAAATCAGCTGGATGCAAAACAACTGTAAACACAGTGATTCCAAGAATGATGAAAAAATGCAACAAATCATTTCTAAATCTGGTATGATTAAAGTGCTTTTTAGCTTTTAAGAAGAAACATAAAAAAAATCAGCTTGACCTTCAAAGTGAAATAAAATGCACACTGACTGTTTAAATGAACAGATTTTATAATTCTATTGTGTTAACTCTAGCCTTCCTTAAACAAAAATATCCTCTTTCATGGGGAAAACTGTTACAATAGTCTTTTAAACTTTATACATTATCTCCTTTTCTCTTTACTAAGCTCTGAGGAAAAGGTCTGGTAAGAAATATTATATTATTTTACAGATGGAGAAGCAAAGACAAAGGTATTTTCATGAGTTCATACTGTGAGTCCACAAGAGGACTGAGACTTAGACCCAATTCTACATGTCCTTGAATATTACTGTAATGAAATTTTAACAATGAGGTAACTATCTTTTTCCTTGAGTTTTTAATAACTTAATTGAATTTAACTTATTAGTTTGATGCTGACAGCATTCTACAGCTCTCAACAGAAGATGACGTTTTCAGAGGCATTTGATGCCTCCCAAAGATCATGATTCCTGGCTCCTTCCTATATGATCAGACCATCCCTTGGGGCAAATTCCCCAGCTCACTTCCCTGCCATTACTGGTGTGGACATCAAAGGGAGAGTGCAATCAGAGACAGATTCTTTTAGAATATATCTTTATATTATAAAATTATAATTTTTAATAATTATTTTAGTGAAAAAGAGGTATATTTTGCTTAACTGAGTTAGTTGTATTGTTCCAACATATTTTTAAAATATAATTAAACATTTAATACATGGATAATAAAAACATGCATAAGCTAATGTTTTGTGTTCAAAGAAATTTAAATATAAAACATGAGAACTGGGAACTTTTAAGATACATTTATCTGGCAATTTCTACATTTCTCCGGTTAAATCTTAAATATTAGAAGCAGGGGGGTCAAACTGATAAGACAACTTGCGAACATATGAGCAAGCTGGTCATGAATCATTGGTGTATAATTAGTCAAGGAATAGAGTACAAATTGAAATGAAACTCATTCTATTCTTAAATATACAGTTGGATTAAACATTATTTTAATTTTAGAGCTGAAAAGATCTTATTCATCACTAGCAATATCAGTTGTCTTGGATGTTATATAGTGGTAAATCTTGGCTTATTCTAAAGTTTTTGAAAGATAGTGCTTACGTAAGATGCACATAGAATGCAAAACTCCATATCAATATTGTAGCAACTTTACCTGCATTTATAAAGTCCTAACAAAGACAAAACTAAAGCAAATGCACACATTCCTAATGTTTACTTGGAAATGTGTTCTTTAGTTGCTATAAAATTAGGAGGATTTAGAAAAGCCCTTTAAATCAGGTAGATTTTTATACATAAACTAATGATTCAGGTAGCACTGGCCCCTGAAATGTGTGCATTTGGGTTCATTCTACTTACTTGCATGTATAAACATTAGGTATATATTGGGGGCCCTTGTACTTTCACTCCAAATCTAACAGAACCAAGAATGAAAGAATATGTTGTTTTTAAAAAAGCATACCTTACTAATTTGAAATGCACTAGATCTAATTGTGGTGACCACAGTTGCTCTCTTTGATAAAACCAGGACTATATTTTCGAAATCAAACTGCTTCCTGTGCTGTAAATAATTACTGCGTGGACAAAGCTATAACCCATGCAAGGAAGGGTGATCCATGCAAAAAAAGATGACAAAGAATTAGGGCCTCACCTAACACAGCAGTCGGCACAAGTGGATCATTGGGCACTGTAGGAAAACAAAGCTCATGAAGGAACATATTGCCCTAAAGTTGTATTTTATGCTCTTTTTTCCCTTTAAAATAGATTTATCATTTCTTAAGAAATATATCTATTAAACTTTCTTTGATTACTATAAACTGCAAAGGTAAAATTCTCTTTTTCAAAGCTTGGGTTATCTCAAAATACCAGGAAAGGTGCATCTATAATTATATTTCAGTAGTCAGTTCAATCGTAAAAGCCAAGAAGATTCAGCATGACATTATAAAGATTATAAAATTAGGGGGGAAAAACATGTATTTTAGATTTATCAAGTGTGAGGTACTTAGAGAAGTAATTATCTTATATTCATTCCAAATAAATATTTTTAGTTAACTTTGGGAAATAGATTTAATCCTTTCTCCAAGTTCATAAGTGTATATTTATAGTTATACTGCTAAATTCAAGCCTCCTAATAAGGTACACAGTCATTAGATAGAAAAGCTTTGGAAACAAAAATCCTTTCAAATCCTTAACTGATTTATTTTTAAAGCAAGTGGTTAGAGAGATGATACATCTATATTTTTAACAAAACTTACTTTCAACAATAATAAGATTTTATGTTTTTCTCTATCATTTATCTTATAGTGAAATGAAAATAAAATAGATCAGAAAAGCTCTATCATTATTAAAACTAAATCCAAAATGACTCATTACAACATTTCTAACTAATAATTTGGTATAGATATATATCAGGGAAAATGATGGCCAATAATTACTAAAAGTTTTCACCAAGCTGAACATTTCAAAAAAAAATCCCTTTCTGAAAAGCCATAAATGCATACAACCTACAAATACTTTATTTTCTCAATCTTACCATTCCATATATTTATAATCTGTATCGAAAATAATACTTCTATTGTTTACTTCTTTCCTTATACATGTGTTTCCCAAACTGAGGTAAACATACCTCTGGGATCTGTGACAAAATGCCTCTGTGTACACAAGGCCAAGGATAAACAAAATTTGCCTTCTTCAAATACCAATTTTACTTGGGGATTTGAAGAGACAGGTAATTTAACTTAAAGTAACAAAATAAAGACAGTGCTATAAACAAGATATAAAAATCAGAGAAAAATTGAAGATAATAATATTGATTGTGAAGCAGTAAACTACTTCAGAGGTAATATTTTAAAAGACAGTATTTTAAAAGATCTGCCTTCATAGATCAACATGAGGAATTCTTAACATGGATGGGTGAATGGATGGATTTCACCGTTCCCTGCCAATCCCTCAATTCAAGTAAACTTTTGGACTTCACACCAGATACTTAAGTGTATGTAGATTCCTCTTTCCCCTGGTTAACTTTTTATTACTGAAATTCTCCAGGAGTCTATAGAATAATTAAATAAAATAACTTTCCCATGCCAATAACTCCCAGAAAGAATTATGATATTTCTTATCTCAAAAGGAACTTTATCTTACACAAAGGAAGACTCAAATGGCAAAACAATTATAAAAAAATTCTGACATGAACTAATTTTATGTAGGCAATCAAGTATATTTTAACCTAAAGCAATAACATAAGATTTGGTGAGTGGTATATGGATATGTCTTATAACACAGTAATAAAATTCATACAGTTTGTAGTTAAACTAAATCCAATATCAAGACTGAAAATAAGCCTTCTGATAAAACTCCATACTATTCTATATCACTTTTTCTCTTTCCAGCTACTTTTCCCATCTCTCTTTCTTATTTCCCCTCACTATTCAAAAGGTAATGTGTTGAATTCAGAGAGACATTAAAGAACTTTAAAAATCCTTGATTAAAATTTTGATGAATAACTTACATCTTGGACTAAAATTATGTTGGTCCATGAAGGTGATGGAAAGAGGGTCTTCTGCATGCAGAGTGCTCTGATCAGCATAACTTCGATCCATAGCATTCACCATGTGCGTCATCTCCTGCCGGGTGTTCCCCAGAGCATCTTTGCGTTTTTTAGCAAGCTTGCTGCCAAGACAAATACCAAAGGGAAACCTTAGCGTGAGGCTTGAAGGAGAGTTGACACCAGCAGTAACTAGTTCAGGGAAGCCCGAGGATAAGAATACAGATTTGGTTTAGAAACTCTAAAAACATGTCATAATTTCAGGAATTAAGTTTGACATCCAAATGATATTTGTTGATTGCTATAAAATTGTTTTGTCATATGGATATTTCAACATTCAAGCTGTCAACCCAAATGTCTCATCACTTCCTCTATTTTATCATTAAAATAAATTATCATTAAAAAAATAAAAAAATTATCATAAAGCATGACTATACTTTATTAGAACAGTAAGTAAATATTTCCTTAGTAGAGTTGCTCAAGGAAAACTTAAGCTAATGCTAAATTTTGGTTTTCCTCCTGGGTGATTAACACACTTGAGCAACTTTTAGAAGTTCTTCTGAGGGAAGAACATGACTACTTTTTCAAGTATATTTTACTATAGTCATCCAACTAAAATAGATAAAGAAATCCCATTCTTCACTCTTTGTTCTATTGTTCAGTAAAAATGCAACATGTAGAATTAACATATGTAGCAATATATTTATAACATTAATCCAAACCTAACCTAGAAACTTGTAGAATCAACCACAGCTAGATATAATGCAAATACTCAGGAATATATGGGAAAATTATATACTTTATAAGGAAAGTACTTTAAGAAAAGTTTGGAAAATGCTATGCAGAGGTATTATGCAAATGATCATAATACTGGATGACAAACATGGTCAAATCCTAAAAATGTGTTTCAGAACCCCATGGCAGAGTCCCAACTACAGAATGGCCTTACGAATGCAGCAAGGCAAATGACACAGGGGATTTGGAAATTAGCAGAGTTAGACTTTTGAGCTACTCAAACACTGATATCTTTATCTTACATAACAAGGATGTGAAATACATTCTGGTTCTTTGTGAATGTTACACATGAAACATGCAATTAAAAACCTATTAAAGGCATATAAAACATTTATCTCACATTAATAAGGCACTCTAAAAAGAAATAAAGAAACTCGAAATGCCTGTAGTAGCCAGATTATGTTTCTAAGTTTATGGCAGCAGTTTATGGTGCTTTGGAAGTATTTTTTAGTTGTTTTAAGAGTAACATTTCTCAGCTGGATTATTAGCTAGGATAAATTCTTCTGATTCTCATGAGTATCTGTACTAGAGTAAATATACTACAAATACCTAAAAAAAAAAAAAGACTCACTTAGTAGTTGTGTTTATGTCCAAAGGCTTTTCCTTTAGAAAATTAATCTGATGATTTGAGAACTACTCATGTGTAAGATATTTTTCTTAGAGAATTATAGTACTTGGCTTCAGGTGTACATACCCAACAATACCCAATATACTGACATAGCAGATCTGATACCTAAGTAAGATAGTCATAAACTAGGCTTTAGGGATGGAAATGGCATTAATTTTTTTAGAAATAATAATAATGATAAGTATTATCAATAAGAAAACAATGACAAAACTGTAACAAGAACTACCATCACCATCACGACCACTACACCATCACAACCACTGTCACCACCACCATCACTACCACTACACCATGACAACCACTGTCACCACCACCATCACTTAGTAGCAATATTTGCTCTATTCACTGAAAGATCTCTTGTCTCTTTTTTCTAGGTTAGGAGGCAAAAACCCTGTAAAACCCTTACAGGTTTCACACAAGGAATATAAAAAGTGCTGCTGCCAGTGATGAGACACCGCATAGTAGGGTGGGGACTGCAGAGAACTGGAGAGCAGTTTAGGGGGCAACTTGCCTAAGTGAATATTGGCATTTGAACCCAGAGCTGAGTTTCTCATTTTAAAATTATTTTTAAAGAGAAGTCATGACTCTGAATATTTATGTTAAATTTCCTTATTCTTTAAAGTGGTTCTATTTTTTGAAAGAATGTGTGGGGCAAATTACACATCAGCAGGTCATATGTTAGTCTATAGGCTTCACTTTCCAAACTCACCTCTAGGACATTTCCAAACTTACCTCTTTGACCTACAATGTTTTTTTACCTCTAGTATCTGGTTAACTTCCATTCTGTCTTGCCTCATCAGGGAGACTTCTCTGACTGAACCCAATACAACCTGTCTCAGGTTAGGTTTCCCTGGTAGGTATTTTTATAGCAACATGTTTTCTGCCTATAATAACACTCATCACATCATTATTTTGAGTATCCTTTTAATTGTTTTCCCCACTGTATGTTCCATGAAGGGAAGGACCATCTGTATATCCCTAGCACTTAGAGCAGTGTCTGGCATATAGCAAACACTCAATAAATACTTGCTGAATAGATGAATTAGGTCTGGTATATGCTTGGCGCTTGTCATGTTAACTCAATTAATTCTCAGATCAATGAACTGAAAAAGCCATGAGAATTCTAATTGTATAGATGAGCTCACTCAGGCTCAGACAAGTTAAATAACTTGCCCAAGGTTATTAATCTAATAAGCAGTAAAGAATGACCTGTTTCCAAGGCCTAAGCCCTTATACTATATCCAGTTACTCACTTGTTTTTTAAATTGCCACATTACCAAGTGTACTGTAATATGAAGCATCCATTGCTCTAGGAGTTAAACATTAGTAGTTATAAATTTGAGAATAATATGAATGTAGCACAAATGTTTTGCCATTTGAAAGTTAAAAAAATAGTTTAAGAAATAACTTCCAATCTTTGTTTCTTGGATAAGAAGAAAGGATGAATTCATTCCTCAAAAAATTTGAGAGATTGAAGTGGATAAAAATAAGGCAACTTGAAATTTGGATTAAAAATAATGTAAAAAATTTGAAGATGGATAGTTCAAGGCAAGTGGAAAAGATGTTTAAATTTTGAGGCTTTACTTTAAAACATAAAATTTTAAACATATTTTATGATTGAGGAAAAATAAGAAGTAATGAACTTGTCAAATGTATGACAGGTAAAAGTTTTCATGGCACTGAAGGTAATCGACAAATTATGGGTGAATATATATAACCTTTGTTAATATCTGCCAACTGTACACTATCACCTTGGTTCTTATACCTTAATCCTCACAACAACCCTGTGAGGTAGGCTTTAATTCAGGTTATTACAAAAGAAATAAAAATCAGCATTAGAGTTAAGTGTTTTGATCAAGAACTGACAGTTTACTATGATGATGCCAATGAATTCTAGTTCAAAGATCACACCTGGTTTTCTTTTAAGTTTTACTCTATTTTATTTCTAGTTTTATTTTAAAAATGTCTAATTCATAGTAGCTTCACTACATCTATTTAAGCAGCTTTTAAAAATATGTCTGTGGCATTTTTTTCTAATTATGATTGATAATGCCAGTAACCCTAAGTATTACAATGACAGTATCAAAACCTACTACATAGTCTAGAATATAGAAATGCTACCTATCAACTAAAAAGGCAATCCCATTCTAACATTATAGATAAATGGATGGCTAATGGTAAGCTTATTGATGTTCTCATAATTAAACATTTATTGATTCCTGCATGTTTGATGCTTTGTCTCTCTCTGAACAACCAGCATATATAATGTACACTTCAGGACAGTTAAACAAATCATTTTGCAACTCCTTGAGTTTGACAGATGTGCAAATGACTTTCATTATCAAAACAGCCAACAGCATAAACTTCTGCAGGTGGATATATGGGTGGGCTATAAAGAGGAAAAGTGCTCCATCATTGTATGAAATGGTACATTTAATTACCTTTGGCTTCATCAAACATGATTTAACAAGGATATTATAATTCATCAAAATAAGCTAGGAGTACTGCTAGTTTACACCTGCTTATTTTAGCAGATTTTAAGAAACCAAATGTTTATAATATTTAAAATGTTGGCACAATTCCGTTATATTCATTGAGACTCTTACCAAAATTTTTAGTAAAGCTAGCTTAAATTTACCTAGTGAAATAATATTGTGGGATATATGCCCCAAAAGTACTTAATCACCATCCTTAAGTCTCAAAATTTTGTGGATCAAATACTGATCAAGCAAAGACCAAGAAAACTTTGTTGTATCATTCCTTTGGACTGGATGAATACCCTGGAATTTAAGGTAATAAACTGAAAATGATTAGTGAAATAGAGTGGACAATACTCGCCTTCGTCATCCAAAGTAGCATTTCATACCTAAGCATAGGAATAGCTAAAACTTTGGAGGACAAAAGGAGATATGTGACACCTAGGTGTGTTTTGTGTAGGTTGACAGGTTTTCTTTTTCTTTTTTTGGTCTTGGTTTTACAAAATCATTTTCCTATTTAAGTCATAATAAACAAACTCAAAATTTCTTCTCTAAAAAGAATTTTTTATTTCTTTGTCACTGCAACATTATGCTTTTAGCAGCCCAAAAGGTGTTCTGAAGTTATAACCCATCCTGGATTCCTGGAAATGTGGAGAGAGATGTTATCACAGTAAGACCTGACCTGATTCACATTCTGTGAAGCTATTTTGAATGTTCTTCTATGAATACATCACTTGGCTCATTTTGTCAAACATAAGTGTTATGTAAAGATAGGTATTAGTGAATTACAAACCCTATCTCTACTTTACCAGATAGTGAGACATCACATTGATAAGGTACAGGTTTGACTTAAGTAAATAAATGATGCTTTAGGCTGTAGACTATGGCTACTTATGGAAAATTGTAAATAAAAATTAAAAGTAGCTGAACATACAGAAATACAATATCCCTTTTTAAAAAGATTAACAAAATAGGTTAATAGGTAAACTTTATAGTTTTAGAGTCCAGGAAAACATATTTTTTGAAATGTCACCAAAATTGCAAACATTCTGTTTTTTGGTTTGGGTTTTATTTATTTATTTTTTTGAAAAGGGATACTGCATCTTTAACACATGTAAAGTCATATATCACCCATTTTCTACTTACAGGTAGTAGGAGTAAGAATAGTAGCTCCTCCTGGCAAGCAAATCACAGACAGTGGAAAAAGAGAAGCAATGGTGAATGAAAAGCGTGACTCTGTCACATTCAATAAAGCAGAAAAATGTGCGTTAAAAAATAAAATAAAATAAAATAAAATTCATGTTTTTTTGGTTTGTATTTCAATTTGCTCATGCATTGGTTAGATATCTTTTGCCATGCAATTAAACAGATACGCAATAGAAAATAAAATATAAAATACATAATTTGGAAAAAATAACATGCTGACTTTTTTATAGCCAAAAAAATTGAAAAATTAAATGGATTGTGTATTTTCAACATGCAGTTAAGCGTAATATCATCCATTACCATCTAAATGTCATGACAGATGGAACAGCTGTGTATAGAACTTCTACACTAAATTGGCTATTTTTTTTTAGATACAAAACATAAAGATCTATTAGGTTAATACAGAATATATGCAGAATGACACCTAAATTTCTATAAATAAGTCATTATATCTTATTAATACACAGGTACATACATATATTATGTGAATATACATATGCACCATACACTATATACGCACAAAGATATTTCTACAGTAGATGTATGTGACCATGATATCACACACAAACATTTACTGTACTGAAGCATAATTTCAAATTTATGTTTGGAATTATTAATGTACTCATGCTGCGAATTTAAAATAATACATAACCAATGAAAAAATGGCATACATTTGGAAATAATTCAACAGTGATTAAATTAAAATGACATTGCGTTTTGAAAGATGCAATATCCCTTTTCTTAGCCTAAAAACTTACTTTATATACACCCTTAGCTGTAGAATTTTACTAAATTAAATTCCAAACCATTTCTTTATACAACAACCAAAAATACACAGATTTTTTTTTTTCAACATGAGAAATATACCTACAAATACTATTCCCAGTGAGGGATAAAGTCTTGAGAAACTTAACAATTTCCCACAAAAATAAAGATCCTAAGGGGCTAAAATAATTTGCTTTTCCATTATTTTTATTATAAATTTGTGTTTTAGTATATAATGTAGGGAAACTACATTATATACTAAAATTGTTAACTTTGATACTAACCAATACTGTTATGTATCTATGCTTTTGTGTATGTATAATAAACATATTTTCGATTGTCATACACAATATATGTGTGACACACTACATACAACTAAAAGTCATTACAAAGTTTCTTAGGTAAGTAAGGGATTCTTAGTTATATTACACACTAGAAGGTAATATATCTAAACATGTAACTTCATCTATCTATAAAATTGCAACTTCTCTAGTCCTAGAGGTAGTGATGAGGAAGAGAAACAAAAGCCCTAGCATACTTTCTAGTAGAAGACAATCAATTAAAGCATAATCATGAAAACTCAAACATCAAACATTTTAATAGAAAGGCTCATTTATCCAACCATTTAAAGTATGAACTAGAAAAAGAATGTGATGCATTAGGCAATTTTAGAGAGCTGTCAGAGCATTTTACCCACACAAAAAAAATCATGCTTAGAGATTGTTTTGGTGTACTTTAGAAAATTTATGTTTCAATTTTTGGGTTATTTTTAAAACAGACGGCCACAGATAAGAAAGGCTACAATAATAAGTGTTTTCAAATAATTAACCAATAAAATCAGTAAGTTTAACCCAATTCTAACTGAGTGAAGACATAACCAGAGGCCATTTTTATGTTTTCATATCCAATCTGAAGTGGCTGAGATAATTTTAACTCTAAAGCAAAGTTTAATTAACTCTCTAAACTGTTTAGTTTAACTCTCCAAATATAAATTTAAACTAAATAGAAACATAAGATCTGAAAGTTATATTCAAAGATTTTATTGATCTTGATTGGCAAATTTGTGTTAGTAAAATACTTAAATCTTCCTGTCTCAAATATGATGTATTTTCCAACCACAGAGGTAGACAACAGCAAAAAGAGAAAGCACTATTGGGGAAAGCACGTATGTAGCTAATTTAACACAAAACACTACAATGCATACCTAATGTTTCTAATGCAGATGTGTCTTCTCCAACATATATATCTCCAGGGGATAATTGTAAAGAGGCAATACATTAAAATAAACTCTCATGGAATCATTAAACATGTAGTATGAGTCTTATCTATATTATTAATGATTTATTTTGAGTACAAAATAACAATCAAAATAGTACATTATATGATTTAATATAATGTAAGCAACATCTTTTATTATATTCAATATAATTAATGAATGACAAACACTTCTATACACCAAGGTATTTTAGGACTATACTCTGTAAAGATTTGTTTTTAAATCCTTCCAAATTTTAATATTATTTAAAACATACAATTGGAAAGATTGGAGAGTTGTATTAATTTCTAAAACAATGCCTTATAGATAATGACACTTTATGGAATAGGAAAAAGTTCAAGTTATAAAAACTGTATTCTTTGAAATGTTTTCTGGTAGAAGTATACCTTAATCTCCCAAATAGAATTCAATTTAAATTCCTGTAGGTCTTAATATCTTCATATAATTCCAGAAGATGGCGATATTGGTTGATATAGTATAAAAGACTAATGCTCAATTAAAAAAAATTGACTCTTCATATTAAAGTGCTGAAATATTTAGTCAGTGAATATTAATATACAATTTTGTAAAATAATGCCCATATTCTTCTTATCTTATTTGTAGCCAACATTTAGAAAAACAGAGTAAGAGTACAAAATAATTCATAGACCATAACCCAAATATCATAATAAACTCTTATTTTGCCATTCGCAATACATAATGCTTCAAAACATAAGATATGTTAATAACTCAAGTGTTTGAGGAATTTAAATTCATACACTAATTTCAAGGTTAAACTGACAAAAAGTATATTTTATATCCAAAATTAAACTGCAAATAACCAATAAGAATTTATTTACAAAGCATAAGAAACAGACCCAGATGCTGGCAACATTGTTAAAATTCAATTCTTGTTGTGTGTTCTAATTTAAAAGCACTCAGGGAAACAATAAAGTGCTTCAAAACTAGTGACAGTGACATATGGTAAGTGGGTGGGACAGAACAAAATCAGGTCTTACCTCTTTTTTACAATTAATATGACAACTAGAAGCAGAAGGACGAACACCAAAATCCCAGCACTAATTCCTGCTATTTTCACCACTCTGTCTGTCTGCTTGGCTGGGTCTGGAATCACTTCTGGTTCTTCTGTTGCTGCTGCTAAATGAATCAAAAATATAAGTTACTGAAAGCAGCTAATTATCACAGAAAGGAAAATTATTCCCAGCTAAAGCTTACCACAAAAAGACAACTTATTTTATTTGAATAAAGATAATCTGAAAATATAAATACAGTAGCATGCTAAACTCGAGCATGAGAGACTTATGGTAAAGAGAAACTTTTGAAGGGAGATTTTGTTAACATAAAAAAATAAAAACTTAGAAATAACTATCAAAGGGAACAGTTTTTCTCCAAGTATCCTTAAAAGTAAGAACACAGGAGTTTTAGCAAATAGTACAGTGGAAAGAGACAGGGTCAAATTTAGAGATTCATTCTTTTATCACTTCATTCAATAATCACTTCTCCACTAAAATGCAAGGTGTCGTGCTTGGGCCTTTAAAGCAGTGTCAACGGCATTTGTCTTGGACACAAAGGGTTAGGTTAAATAAATGCCTAGTCTAAGTGCTGGAGGTGTGAGTTTATGATGTGGTAAAAAAGATTTGAAATAAACAGTTTGGAGGAAGACAAGAATAAGCAAAGGAAAACAGATTCATTAAGTAATATTTCACATTCTCTTAACAAATAAAAGCCAGGTAATAAACTTGGGAAACAGAACTCTGAGAAGATGAATTTTTTTTTTTAATTCTTTATAATCGCCTCACTTTCTTTCTTTCTCAAAGCCACCACCATCCTCCACATACATACACAATTAATATTATAAATCCTACTCAATTTACAATCTCCAGTAACCCTTGGAAGACATCTTCCTTTACCTCATTTGCCTTGAAAACTGGCAAGGAAAGCATTATTATCTACATTTTACAGATTAAAAAACCTGAGGCTTAGAGATATAGGACAGATTAGAAATTGCTCAAGAACAGAGACAAAAATCTAACATATCTTCTATCTTCTAAAGCAGCATTTCTCAGTGTTTCCAGATCCATGGCCCCTCTTGCTAAGAATCTGTGTGACGGAGGACAGGTGATTCTTAGAATTAGGCACATTTGGGAAACTCTTAAAGCAGCCATCAGTGTCAAGAGATGATGGCTGAATGAACAAACAAAAGGATCCCTAAATCCAACCTCAGACCTTCCCAATGGATAATTTGATAATTCCCCTTTAAAATTACCCATTTTTCTACATTCCAATCCTTTCTTCTTTAGCGTCTCTCTCTTGGCTTCTTTACCCCCAAACCTCTGCTTTCACCTCCAGTTCTGCACATTTAAATATCCACTTCAGTTTTCCAACCAGCCACAGTTTCCTCCCAAAGGGGATGGACACAAGGTCGTTAACTTTTAATTTTTCCAAGTAGGAAATTAAAAAGAACTAATATATCTAATATCAGTGTCATTTCATAAAATGGTGCTTTAAAGGTAAACCAGTAGGAAACATAGTTTGAAGAAAAGTGTTAGAGAGAACACAGTTAACTTTGGAAAATAATTCACTATAACTGTCTTAATGTATCTATTTCAATTGGATAGGATAAAATCCCCATGGACCAGTATTTGGTTCCCATTATTCTCAAGAAAGAAAAACAAGCCTTCAGTTTATTTCTTCTGGTAAGCAAGGGAGTTTTCCTTTCTGACTTGACACTTTCCATTATATCCAGGCTTCAGGGAATTTCCAATCTCAAACAGAGGTAGTTCAATGCTTACCACATTTCAAACTACATATTATGTTTCAATTCATCAAAACTTGCATTAAATATAATGGAGATCTCTTCTTTCCCAAGAGCAACTTTAGAAATACATACGTATATCAGTGTGTGTGTATGTATAAATGTATGTGTGTATTTATGTATGTATACATATATATTCAATAAAAACAGGGGCAGTATATTTCAAAGTTGGATATAAAGCTAAAAAGAATATATTTATTGTTTGTAATTCTCAAATTGGATTGGTTTGACACAGTTACTGCTTGAAATAGGGAGACAATGTTTGATGTAGAAATCTCTAGAAAAAACTTCAGGGCATGCAACGAATCATTATTCACTATTTAAAGCTTAGGATCATAAGTTTCTGTGCTACACGTGGCTTTCAAAGGGTAATGATAATGATCCATTTGTGATTTTCTGAGTTAACTCACAGAATTAAACTTTCTGAAAGTCTTTGTAAGATTATTTCTTGTTCAGTGAGGTAAATATATATATATGTATATTTTTTTTGCAGTACGCGGGCCTCTCACTGCTGTGGCCTTTCCCGTTGCGGAGCACAGGCTCCGGACGCGCATGCTCAGCAGCCATGGCTCACGGGCCCATCCGCTCCGCGGCACGTGGAATCTTCCTGGACTGGCACGAACCCGTGTCCCCTGCATCGGCAGGCGGACTCTCAACCACTGTGCCACCAGGGAAGCCCAGTAAATATATTTTTAATATAACATTTTAATTCAATTAAACACATGCTATTATGGAATAACTTTACAAAGATATTATGCTGTAAGTAGTGTATGTTATATTTCATAAGAATCTTCAGAACTGCTAAGCTCCACCAGAAGCAGACAACCCTCACAATATACACAGGTGCAAAATGGACTATCATCACGAAATACGAACATCCAGCCTTAATACTGTGATTAATTATTATATAACAAAAGTGACATGTAGGTGATGGCTAAACAATTTCAAATACAGAAGATGAAGAATTTTTTAAAAGTCTCATTACTTAAATATAGATTTGCTTATAAATTAATCTAAACATATTTCCAGAAAAGAAAAGCCAAATCTAAAAGTAAATTTCTGACCAAGGATACTGATAACCTTGCAGGTGTATTCAGGGTGCAAAGTACTGAAACATTTATAATCTATTATGTAAAACAGTGTTACTACTTTAAAGTCATAGAATATATGTACTTGTAAAACAATGGACTTCAATTAATATTTACCAAGTGGTTAAGAAAGAAAAAAACACCAAGTTCATTCATTTGAGTTGGGTAAGACTGCTTGTTTGTCATGATTACAACTCTGGTGCAAAAGAGTTGTTCGTCAATGCTTCAAATCATTATAAATCTTGGGCATTGAAGGCTAATCAAATTCTCCAGGAACATGTGATTTGGTGGTTGTTTTCCCCTGATTGTGAATCCTCCTCAAAGTCTTTAGCTATGACTTATTATTACTATTACTAACAGCATTCTTATTAAATGTCTGTATAAATTTATTACATTAGATACCTTAATCACATGTATTTCTCCCACTTCTTGCCCTGCTAAACCAAGGAACATAAATATCCTATTAAAAATCATTCAACCTTAGAAGATTCATTAATGGAAACACAAGCAGTAGCCCCTAAGTGAGCATTTTCTATTTTCTTCAAAGAGAGCAAAAAGCTATTATAGTGACTGCACCCCTGAGCCCCGTTTATAATTTATGCACGTACACAAAGGCAATGTGGAGCACCTTTTTCAGAAATGCTTTCCTTTGCCATAAATCTTTACCTTTTTTATCTGCCAAAGAATATTCAAAGAGTTCCCAGTGTTGTGAAGCCTAGAGCAGCATAATTTTTTGGACAGTGGGAAAAAAACTAAGGCAGTATTTTATTTTTATGGAGCAAATTTATGAGATGCATTTTTTTGGCAAAAATAGTTAAAGCAACTTTATAAATTGTGTCCTTGCTCCCACTACTTAAAAAGAATTTACCTAAAACGTTTAGGTAAAAAATATACAAATACCTAAAAATACATAAATTTAATTAAAAATTAAAATTACATAATAGCTGCAATCATACAAATGCAATCCATCTTCATGATGGATATTAGAGATAGAAGCCTCTAAGTACAATATATTAGGTGATCTCACAGCGGCTTTAGAGACACCACTGTCCTGCAAATTCTACATATTCTCCAGGTATTTCACTAATGCTTTCTTTCCTCTTCAGTTATAATTCTGAAAAATTGTTCACACTCACTTTCCAATCATTACTTAAAATCCTAGAATCAGGCTTATGTCTCCCAATGCCACCACCCCACCATCACCACCATCTCTAATGACTTACTGGTTACTGAGTTCAATGTACAGATTTTCTTATTTCATGCAACCTCTTGATAGCATCTGACATTGCTATCCACTCTCTCTTTGAAACACTCCTTTCCTAGGGCTTCCATTACTTGGCCATCTCCCAGTTTTCCTATGACTTTAGCTTTTCCTTTCCAGATCTCCTTTGTGAGTGAGTCCCTCCCTTGTTTCCCTTAAAACTGGGTGCTGCTTTGAGTTCCTCAGCGAAAACTTGAACCTCTTGACACAGTTTTCCGTACTTTCTGGCTTGATAATTTCATCCACTTCTGTCAGTTCAGTTGCCATCCATGCTGGTCACTCTCAAATCAATACACAGTAGTCCCCCCTTAACCAGTTTCACCTTCCATAGTTCCAGTTGCCTGTGGTAAACTGTGGTCCAAAAATATTAAATGGAAAATTCCAGAAATAAACACTTCATAAGTTTTAACTTGCATACTGTTCTGAGTAGCATGATGAAATCTTGCACCATCCCAATCCTTCCCACCCAGGATCCCCAACCATCACGTCATCTGCTCCTGACATCCAACCATCAACTTCGTCATGGCTCCATGATTCAGGATCACCTGAAGCAGATGATCCTACTTCTGATACATCGTTAGAAGGTCAATAGTAGTAGCCTAACACTAGGACACAATGCTAATGTCATTTACCTCACTTCATCTCATCAGGTAGGCATTTTATCATCTCACATCACTGCAAGAAGAAGGGTACATACAATAAGATATTTTTGAGAGAGAGAGAGAGAGATACCGTATTCACATATCTCTAACTAAGGCCTCCAACCTGAACTGCTGACCCATATAGTCATCTGATTCTTGTTATATGTCTGCACCTCAATGTAGGAAAGTCACCTTCAACACACTATATCCAAATCTGAACTCATAATCTTACCCTTAAACTGGTTCTTCCCCTAGTGTGTCACCTTTCAGAAAATGACACAACCTTCTACAGTGTTCAAAGCCAGAAACCTGAGCATCATTCTTGAATCCTCCTCTCCTTATCTCTAGGATTAACATATAATTTGTCATCCAAACTGGAATGCTTTTGAAAGTAAAGGGGGATACTCTTAATAATTATGACAGGACAAAAGGCAAAAACTAGAATTGTCCTGGGCAAACTGGCATGTATGATCACTTGACTTTTTTTTCCTCATACAATAGTTGCAAAGTACTACTACTTCCTAAATATCTCCTGTCTCTACTTTTTCCATCCCCACTGCTACTGCCTTAACTCCGGTCAACATCATCCTTCACCCAAATTACAGCTGCCACCGGTCTTATCTCCCTGACTGCATTCTCTAAGCCTAATCCACATCAAAACCAACATTGCAGCACATAGTCTTTCTAAGACTGTACCATGTCACTCCACTAATTAGAACCTTCCAACGGCTTCCCACAACTGTTAAAATAAAGTTCATT
Organism: Aethalodelphis obliquidens; assembly: GCF_003676395.1. Taxonomy (NCBI): domain Eukaryota; kingdom Metazoa; phylum Chordata; class Mammalia; order Artiodactyla; family Delphinidae; genus Aethalodelphis; species Aethalodelphis obliquidens. The sequence continues at coordinate 33,832,208 of NW_020837947.1, read as the reverse complement.
AAAGCAGGGGCCATGTTTATTTTGCTTACCATTGTATTTCCAGTAGGACCTGGAAAGGAGCAACAGTACAAAGTATTGGTTGCATAAATGAAAGAATAAAACTAAACCTGCCTATGGTTGATTGTAATGGCATAAAGAAAATCAGTTGTCTTTTAAAAAAACCACAAGGATATATTTGACCAGACATATATCTTGTTTTTCTGGGTGTTGGCATAAGACGAACTTGGTACATACATTTCTAAATTGTCTCTATAAATTTCGACCCCTTCTGCTAGTCATTCCTTCACAAGGCTAACCTTTTCTACCGTCTGCCACATCAACCACCAAACCCAAGTGCAGGGAAATTCCAGCATCATGCGAAGTACAGGAGATTTGATATCAGCAAGACTCTATTTTAATTCTTAGTTCCTTCTCTTACTTGCTGTGTGGCAATAGCAAGTTAGCATCTCTTAGAGTTAATATCTCATCAAAAAGTAAAAATAATAACAGTGCCTATGTTATACAGCTTTTAGAAATAGTACGTGACATAATGACGGGAAATATTTTTTATAAACTGAAACACTTGTAGTGGAAAGCAGAAGTAGATGCTGCTGCCCTGGGTAGAGATGGCCTAGATGTTAGCCCTTTCGGCCTATCATATAAAAATTAAAAATTACGAATAGGAGAACTGACATTACTGAAAAAGTTTTAAAAAAATCTTAGCAGTCTATTGTATAAATATATAATGATGAGTTTTGTAAAGTGCATGTTATTAATTAAATAGTCTGCCACAGTGGATGTCTAAGCCTTAAGGGCATCTTGAAACATGCATTATTTAACTCAGTGATTCTTTGAAGTCACTTGCTTCATCATGTCATATGATCTTATGAAACTTGTCTTAGATTATTGAATAAAACACAGGGGCTGTCAGAGTTTTATATTGGTGAAAAGGGAAAACAGCTATATGTCACACATTTTCTTTAAATAATTAACTAGAATATAATTTTTGTTCTTGTTTAATAAAGATATGGGTATTATCTGAAAATTTCTGATGTGGAAAATAACAGTGCAGAAGTCTATGGAGGCTTTAAACAACTATGAAATTAAAGTATAGATTAATATTACAAATATTTAAACTTAATTTCACACTGCTTAAGGCAACTTTTTGTAGTCTTAGATTCTCTGAATTTGTTTTTAAAACCATAGTTCAAAATGTTATATAAAATCCTGAATAATAGAAATACTTTTTGAAAAAGCAAAAGAAATAGGTATCACATTTCAGGAATGTACTTAAAAGTCAAAAACCATGTAAAATATTATTTTTTATTTCACAGTAATTTAACAAAGGGCAAATATTTAATTTTACATATGGATTCTCCATTAAGCTTCCCATTTCAATTTATTTAATTGGGTAAAGTAGAGACTTACTGTGTTCTCTTACTTCTTAAACACAGTGGAGTCTGTCTACCAAGTTACCTCTGAAATCTGTCCTTAATTCTCCATTCCATCTTCTCACTGCCTCAGATCAAGACCCAGTCATCCTGCTTTTTCACTAAGCCTTTCTGCTTCCCATGTAGGCCTCCTCAGATTTATCCTCTATATTGCCACCAAAATGAGTTTTCTAAGATGTAAATGTCATTAAATGACTCCTTTAACTGCTTTCCATTCAAGAGGAATGGCAAATGTTCTTGGTATGGCATATAAGGCCTTTCAATATGAGGCTCTAATCAACCTTTTCAATCTCATCTACTGACAATTACTTTAGGGCAGGGGCCCCCAACCCACCCGGGCCGCCCAGCAGGAGGTGATCTGCGGGCGAGGGAGTGAAGCTTCAACTGCTGCTCCCCTTTGCTTGCATTACCTCTTAAACCAACCCCTCACCTCACCCCACCCCGTCCGTGGAAAAATTGTATTCCACGAAACCAGTCCCTGGTGCCACAAAGGTTGGGGACCACTGCTTTAGGGTATCTTACAACCTGAATCAGTTAAAAGCATCAGCCATTCCCCAAATACTGAAATACTCCTCGATCTATTCCAGGGTTTGGCAAACTGTGCTCCCTTGGATTGCATCCAGCAGATTTTGACTGCAACTATTATTATGATTGCAAATATTCCACCTTACAAGATAATGCCGAATGGTTACTGATGTAACATACCCACAGCAGTGTATGTAAGCTCTGTTTAAATTACATCTTAAAACTTTGTATTATCAGACTTTTGGAATTTTTGCCAATTTAGTGCTAGAAAATGATATCTAATATGCATTTGATTACTAAAATCATCTTTGAGATACTTGTTTGAAATATTTATACGTACTTTTCTGAAATGCTTGGTGTACAACTTTAATCCATTTTTTCCATTTGGGTTTCATCTTTTTCTTATCTGTTTATAGTAATACTTTATGTGTGAACACTAATCCTTTGTCAGTTATGTGTTGCAAATACCTTCTAGTGGGTGACATTTCTTTCACTTTAAACATAGTATCTTGATGAATAGCAGTCCTTAATTTTAGTGAAGTCAAATATATTAATCATTTATTTGAATTCTTAAAAACAATCTCTTCTTTTTTCTCTAAAAGTTTTAAAACTGTATATTTCATATTTAACCCTGGCTCTATCTGGAATTGCTCTCTGAGTATAATATACAGTAGGAAGGTATTTCAGGCCCCTCCACCTGACATAAATATCCAGTTATCTGTGGACAAGTTTTCAATTGATTCAATGATCTACAAAACCACTTCTGTCCTATATCCAAATTATATAAACGGAGGAATTCAGTTTCCAGATTTTCCATTATTTCCCAAGAGGCAATATTCTGTACTGACGTAACACTGTTTTAGCTCCATAGTATGTTATAATATATGATGGGCATGTTTACATGCCTAGTCCTTTTCCTCTGAAATATCTTGACTGGTCTTTATGTTTTGCTACGGGTAACTTCTTCAGATTAAAGTCCAGCTGATAAATGATCCCTTCACTTCTGTTAAAGCTGCTGTCAAAGTAGTCCAGCCACAGCAAAAGGCTTATTTTTCAATTCGAACAATTGTGCTTCTCTTCCTAAAAGTTCCATTTGGTTCTTTGCAACTGGTTCTTTGTTTAGTAACTCTTGATAGTATCTTGCTAATCTTTATGATTTGCACTTTTGTTTCTTTAAATATTTTGTACACAGCCTTTAGCTCTTTTGTATTCTGTACTTGACAATCCTAATCCCTGCAGTCCTCTGGGAATTAAGATCTGTTTTTTCTGCTACATCCCTCACAGTGAATTACTTTCATGAATGCTTGGGGACCTTTGGTTGTGAGTTAACTGCTTTATGTTAGTCTGTGAGAATCCTGCAGACCTAAATTGATCATGCTTTCATCTAAAAAAGAGAACTTTCATCAGCTTCTGCCAGTAACCATGAGGTGACATAGGGCTCGGACCATCTCTGCACCCCTCGAAAGTACCAGCTCTATATTTTTGTTATAACAAAACAATTGATCTGGGTTTCAGTCCCCGCTCTGCCACTCACTAGCTGGGTAATCTTGAGTAAGTTATTTAACCACGGCATTCCTAAGTTTTCTTATCAGTAAAATAGAAATGATAAAAATACCTAGGTTCTAGGTCGATGGAAAGATGACATGTGCTAAAATACATAAAGTCCTTAGGACAATACTTGGTACATAAGGTCTCAGTAAGTGTAATAATTAAATAAAACATAATTAAATTCGGATGAAACTCTTTTACCAAATCTAGATTTTTGAACCATAGCTAATACGTGTTCAAATAAACAGCATCAAATGGAGAGAAGTCTAATTTCTAAAAATACAGAGTTATTAACATTACTCTTTATCACATCCCATATTTGTCGAATACCTCAGGGATACAAAAGACTGTATTAGGCTAAAAACCAGAAAGATGAACAAATGCTCTTCCTTTAGAGAGTATATAATCTAGAAGCAAAATGATAAGTACTTTAATTGTACTTATTAGCAGAATACGCCAAGTACTAAAAAGAGGATCAACCAGGGGTCCTGAATAGGGGCATAGAACTGTATCTGGTTTGCTGACATCCTAAAACATTTCTTAGAATTATTCAACATCAAAGTCCAACTCTGCTTTTTAGATAAGGAAAAAACTCAGAAGAGGTGAATGGCTTTTTCATGGTCACAGTATTAGTTATTGACACAATTAAAAATACAGTTCATGCTTCCTGACTCCTATTTAGCACTTTCACTTGGGAGAAATGTGATTAGCCACCTATTTTAGGAATATTTTTTGCCACTACGAACTCAAAGAGAGAGCGAGAGAGTGAGAGAAAGAGATCAGAGAGGTATCAACTTCAATCACTACCTAAACGTAAGAAAGGAGTAAAGTTGGAGAGACAAAAGTACAAATAAATTGGCAGTCAAACCAAATCCTTTCTAGAAAGATCAGTCATGAGTAGATAGATGGATGAATGGAATCTTAAATCCATGAAGAAGGCATGGTTTTCCTTCCTTTCATTAATAAATGAATTAACTGTCGTCCCTGGCATGTACCTGGCACAGTTCTAAGCTCTGAAGATTCACCACTGAACAAGACAGAGAATATCTCTGCGCTCATGCAGTTTACATCCCTGTGCTGTGAAGCAGATGAGACGCAAGTAAATAAGCATCATCTGATAGTGAGAAGTTCTACACTGAGAATTAAAATAGGGGATGAGGCAGAAGACCATGGTGACCTCTTTAGATTCAAAGGTGAGGGACGATCTCTCTGAACAAAACCTGGAGGTAGATAGTGTGGCTTTTTACTGACAAAAGGAAGAGTGTACCATATCAGTAGCAAAATGTTTTGAATACCTTTTCTCTGTACTAGGTATTAAAGGGGGTTCAGAGATTATAGAGCTATCTACCTGATTTAAAAAAAATGTTATTTTTTTAAACCTCAAGTAATACAGGTGATCAACGAATAACAGTAGAGTGAATTAAAATTAACTTGGGGAAGTAAAAAAATAAGAAGACCAATAATATAATGCTATGACCCTGGGGAATAATGAGCTGGGCAACATTTATGCCAAAGGTACAGGAAGTGGAAAGGAAAGTGTAAATGATAAGGAACTACACTTTCCACATACTAATTATTATGTGTAGGACATCCAAGTAGTAGTGGCCTATTAAGAATAAAGTAGATTGAGCTGAAGATTACTGAGAAATAAATCGAAACAAACAACGCTGGATCACATATACACACACAGTGTTTATAAAAGTAGGCTACAGAACAACTAAACCTGAACCTTAAAGTGAAATGTTTATAAAGTGATAATGTAGATATCTGGTGTTGTTGGGGGAAGAAAGCTTCATGATAATGTCAGTGATATTTTTTTCTCCTATAAACTACAAGATCAGGAAAGTCTCTTCTTCAGGGAAAAATCTGGAATATTAAAATCCAGGCACTGCATTTAATTAAAAGGCAAATGCACTTGACATTTTTGTTGGCACAGAACTCAGAATGCCAGATCTGGGCCAGTCATCCCAATATGTCATTTAGAGCACAAACAGGAAACACACACACGCACGTGCACGTGCGCGCACACACACACACACACACTTGAATGTAATATAATTTGAAATAATAGAGAAAGAAACAGAGACCAAAGAAAACCTTTATTAGTGCTCAAATGTGGATGTGATAAGGATGTGATGTAATCTAAAATAAATATGACCTACCTTTAACCTATTTCCATTTTCGTTATTTGTAAAATGGGGTTAAGATTAGCTGCTTTGGGGCTGCTTTTAGTTATGAATCCCACTTTCATTTTCAGCAGGTCATTTTCCACCAAGCCTTGGAAAATTCATTAATCTGGCGTATCTCAGGAGAGCATGCAACATGGTTTAAATCATATTAATAGAGGTTGCAGTGCAATTTTCACAGGTGTTTATTTACTAAATTATAGCCTGCCTTAATATTGTACAGAGGAGCCAGATTAAAAAGTGATTTTATTTGAGTTCCAGCTTTTCTAAGATAATTTAGTATAAAGTCTAAATTATTAATATATGTTTTAGAACTTGAGATTGGTTTTAATCCTAAAATATCTTTTGGCTGTGAGTGAACAGTTAGGAGCCACATTTTTAAATGGTTCTTGATGGTCTAAAGTTATCTAAGCCCTGGCTATATTTCACAATTTCTACTTCTCAAAATATCTAGCAAACACTTAAATCCAAGATACTTTAATCAATTACATTTTGTACACTTCTAGATAATAAGCCTTATTTTTACACTCAAAGCCCTCCCCTTGTCTAAACAGGACCCCTTCAATAGAAAATTTCTATCTCCTCAATGAAGGCTTCCTCTGTTCTTCAATCTCACCCTCTTCTGAATTCCTATGCCCTTATAGATTCTGTTTCTTACCTGTACTGTAAATCACAGCCTAATAGAGGTAGGGTGGAGTTTTGGGAGGCGCAAGGTTAACATTCACTGATTATATGAACTCGGAGGAAATTAGACATCTTCTTTGAATATCAGTTTCTTTTATGAAATGGGGCAATAATACTCTTTCATACATATTCTAAGGAGTAAATGAGATAATCTTAAAGAAAATTCATCAAGGTTTGTTTCCTATGTGTGTTTTCCATATCTTTTCTTCTTTGAGGGCATACACCAGCATCTCTCTCTCTCTCTAGCAAATAGTAGGGATTCAGGAAATACTTGATCTCCAAATCCCTCACATGAGTTAGAGATTTAACCACCAATAATCTGCACGACACTGTTTGGGAGACAGAGTTTTACAGTGTAAATGCAAATAGGCTACCTAAGCTTTTTGCCTATTATTTTAAAAGGTATGTATTTGGTATAAATTCATTCCCAGAAGAAGAATGCCCATCAGTGGTGGCTTCAGCTCTCCCATACCCTGAGAAATATCCTCTTCTCCTTTATCCTCGTTTTATACTCCACTGTGACTAATTTTTAAACCACGGTGGGTTTTTTGTTTTGTTTGTTTTGTCTTTTTGCCTGTTTGTCATCCCAACTGTTGGTCCCTTACTCTTCTTCCCTTAAGAGCTAATTCTCAGAGCCCTCAAACAAGTGGCCTCATTTTTCTTTGACCTTTAGTATATCTGCTTTTTCAATTACCTCCAAGCTCACTGAATTCACTGCTCACATACTTCTTCCACTTTCTGTTTTGAATTCCTTAAAGCTGGTTTCTAAGCACCTCACTCCAAAGGAGTCCTGCTACTGTCAAGGACTCCTAGCTTATGGGGAAAAAGAAAAATGTCATTTATTCTGAAGAGATCTCTGAGGCACTGTCCCCCAGTATGACCAGATCCCACAGCTGGGTTCCCGGTCCTCAGTACTCGCTGGCAGATCTGCTCTTCTTGGACAATGCTGAACCACAATTCTTCCATTAACCTCAATGTGAACTTGCTCTTTTTCATGGGCTTCTCTGAGCCTTAGATTTTATAAGCATATTTCTTTTCCAGTCCCCCCAACCTAATACGTTTTTATATTTTGGGGATATAGAAAGCCAAACGTTTCAAAGGAAAATTGTGCTCTTCTACAAAGTTTATACACGCTTGGTAGATGATGTGATAGATCCCGTCTAACCTTAAGTACTGGGAGATCACTACGTAAACCAACATGCTCTGACACAGAGATAAGACACTTACTTCATAAAATCCCATCCTCAATACACTGTTCTTCTTTAAGAATACTGAACTTCTCTTACCTGTAGTGAACTCAATAGTGGGATCAACAGAAGCCAGGAAAAGGGCAACAGAGGTAAAGCAAAGATTAAAATCTGAACAACGAAGTATAACTTGAGGAACTGTGATCATTAAAGATAGTCAATAAATTACTAATAATAACATCATGTGCATACTAACAATTATTCCAAGATTCTTAACTGAAGATTGATTTCTAATTGCCTTGACAAAGAACAAGGTGAAATTACAAGCAAAAAAATCAGGTAAAATCATAGGCTCTACTCTGTTTTTCTTATTGGTTTTTGCAGCATAATAATTCCTTCAGTTTTGCAAGAATAAAGATTAGTGTCTGTTTTAACTCTTTCATTTCCTTCTTTCAACTTCTTTTCCTTTCATTTCCTCTAGATAACGTTCACTCGGTTTGCTCCCCATCTCTCTTCCATATCATATTAGATCTGTGAGATTTCTCCAAAAGCTTAGTCTTGAGTCTGCAGAAAACAAGAGCAGTAGTGTGTGTGCATGTGTGTGTGTGTGCCTCACACAAGCTCTCCACTCTCACCTGCACAGCCATGTTGCACCTGTGATTTCCAAGCTGCATTTATAAGGGGTGAACTGGCAAAATTCCACCCTCTACTCTTTCATTAGAAGTGGACACAGAATCAAAAGGAATTGAATCCAAATCGACACAAGACAGCTGGCCCCATCCCTCTCTGGTAGCAAAATGAATGAGCCTTGACAAGGAGTGTGAATTCGCTTGTGAACAGGCAGTTCCCAGGTAGCGCAAACTTTTTGCTCAGTCATGGACATGTTTACCTGCTACCAATGGATAGTGGGAATGAGTAGGTCTGATTATTCTAAATGATGAGCCCCAAGACATGCTGATAGGAGACAAATTCAATCCTGGGTTTCAACTGTGCTGTGTTCAAAGAAAAAAATATTCTTCTCTTTGCAAGGTATCCTTTTATCACAGGGGATTTCATAAAAGGAACCAACCATGACACAACTCTTGCTGGAAAGGAAACTGCACTGGAATTAGGTTCCTGCAGTCATATCATAATCCACCTGAATTTACCTTCTCAACATCCTCTAACCTGCCTCATAGGCCTGAAGAAATAGAACATCTGGCTAATGACTGAGGGCTTCATTTTGTAGCAGGAAAGAAGGATGCCAAGTGTGACACATTCTTCTGAGGACACACCTGATGGTTTCTAAAAGAAGGAGTGAGAGTCTGAAGACTCTCAGGGTAGCTTTAAGAAGGAAAGAATGGGGAAGGCAGGAGAGGTGTCCTTAAAGAAAACCTCTTGTGGAAGGTCTAAGTATAGAAGCATGCTTCTCACTGATGGTAAAGGAACTAAGTATACTTAAGTCAGCTATAATTCCCCTATTTATCCCTTCTTCACCATTACAGTCTTCCTTCAGGACAAGACCTTGAATAACCATGTTGCTTACAGTTTGAACCATTTAATCTGGTGGAACAAAATGGGGTGGGTACATGGGTGGGAAGGGATGGGCCTGATTTGCTCCATTTCCTCGGATCTGGGAAGCCAGTTGGCTTTTAAAATGGATCAGCAAACTATGATCTTACAAATCCTCTTGCTTTCCAGTAGCATTTTTAAAGAAAAAGACAAGATTAATGATTCCCTATTATGTTTGCAATACAATAAATGTATAAATTTAGTATCAAGTTTAAAAAAGTGCTATTTTAATAGGGTATGAAGCTAGAATTACATTTTAACTGATCTCTGAAAACTACTAGAATTTATCAGAGAATTTACAAGCAATTTTACGCAGCACACCATGGTAAGAATAAACATATTTTACTGTTCTGCATAGCTAAGTGAAGAGACCCACCTCTGGACAGGAACAGAGAGGGTGCCCAGCTATACTAGTGTTCCAATTAAGAACTGAGAGGAAGGCAGGGAGCTTCTATCAGAGATCAGTGGTTACCACTCACTTGGGCATCTGTATGACTTAAACGTGTATATTGAAACCAGTACCCCTCTTTAGAGAGGACCAGACAACCTCAGACCCATTCATCTGTTCTGTAGCCCTTCCCTACTAACTTCTTATTGGCTCCATCTCTCTGGAGAACTCTAAGTAATACACTACCATTCATATTATTTCCAGCACTTGAATTTGCCTCCAGCGTGTTTGAACGTTCTATATTTTGCTATGGTTTACTATTAAAACTCTTCTGGGAAGTATTCTTTTCAAAAATATGATAAAAACAAAGAAACAATCACTTCTCAAGTAGTATATTTTAAAATAGAACCATTTAAATCTCTTATTTTTGCAATCAGAGGACATCTCTAGGGCAATCAGATAATTCAGAGATTTTAGTCTCTGTCCATCCATATTTTTGTTTTCAAAACAGGCATTGAACCTACTCATGAAGTTCAAGCTACTTAAATATTCCAAGTCATAACAGTAACTCAATCCTTTAAATATATAACATTTCAAGCCATATGAGCACACTAAAATATTTCTTCGTTACAGCTGTGTAAACATCTGGATAAATCATATCCTATCATGTCACCATGTACTTTAGCAAATGAAAGTCGATTCTAAGCACATGACCACAACTACTTGCAATGTAACAGATGATGCTCTCAATATAAGACTGTGTTGCTATGGCATCAGCAAACCACAATCTTATGAATTCTCTTGTCTACCCAGTACATTTTTTAAGGGAAAAGAAAATATTAATGGTTACTATTATATGTTTGCATTTATAATAAATATAAATTCAGTAGCAGGAACCAACCATTATTATAAATTAATAATTTACTAGTTTTGTAGTACATAAAATTAGAACTACATTTGAACTGATCTATGATAATTCCCAGAATTTACCAGTAGACTTTGTAGTATTACCACTACATTTTTGCAGTTCATTAGCATGTACCAATAAAATGAATATGAAAGAATAAAATGTAACAGCAATATTTACCTTTTAAAGGAAGGCCATACAGTACTAGTTTATTTTGCAGTACAACAAGCATATCTCTGACATATATGGAATAAATTCTACAAAGCTAAAGGAATAATAATAATCTTTTAAATTAGATTATCTCAAGCTATTTCCAAATCCCCAACAAACACTGAAACAGAGTTCTGTATTCTGGGTATGTGAACTTGGCTAACAACAAAGATTTGCATAAGACATTCTTTCCCTATGAGGCCAAGTTTTGTTTTTCTTCATTAGTTTCTATAAATTCTTATTCCAAAGTCTCTGATTCAGACAGATTGTTTTCTCCAACTTTTGTAATATCAAAGTTATCTACGCTGAACCTCAAAGGAGACAAGATATTCTTATAAATCTTTGCTAAATTGTCTTATCTTATAGAGAAAGACTACATAAACACATTTAAATAAAGATGAAAATCAATGGTTTGTAGTTTAGAAAACACTGGTTATATCCTTGCTCAAAAAAGATAAAATGCCGACTAAACAGCTACACCTAAGATACATATTCGTTTCCAACTGTCTCTGTAACAAATTTACCACAAACTTGGTGGCTTAAGACAACAGCCATTTATTCCCTTACAGTTCTGGGGATCAGAGGTCCAAAAACAGTATAACTGGGCCAAAATCAAAGTATTGGCCTGTTTATGCTCCCTCCAAAGGCTCTAAGGGAGAAGACCATCCTTGGCTCTTCCAGCTTTGGCAGCTGTTAGCATCACATCACTCCAACCTCTGTCTCTGTGGTCATGTTGTCTTCTCCTCTGGGTGTCAAGTTTTCTTTTGCCTCTTTCTTATAATATACACATGATTGGATTAGGGCCCATCCAGTTAATACAGGATAATCCTCTTGTCAAGATCCTTAATTATATCTGCAGATATTCTTTTCCCTTATGAGGTCACATTTATAGGTTCCAGAGATCAGCACCTGATAGTTTTAGGTGGCCATTATTCAGCCTATTAAAATCTGTATGCTTTCTAATGTGTTTTAGAGAATATTTTTCCAGATAAACGTGGTAGGTAATCAAAAGAATCCCAAAGGAAAGAAATCAAAGTGATGGTGCTGAGTGGCAGGGAACAGAGAAGACAAAGTTGACAATTTGCCACCTTTGACAGTGCTTGTCACAGGTCTGCTTCTCTTCATTCCCACTGTTTAGTTATTTGTTTTTATTGCTAACAGAACCTCTCCGCATTCTGCACATACTCATACACACAGTAGCTAGAGAAGGGCCTGTGATGTGCTTCAAAACTTTATTATTCTATGTGTACATGTACCAAAATGGTCCTTCCTTTAAATCAGGTAAGATAACACAATGCAGTCATAATAGCTGTTTCTCAAGAGCTGAAGGGCTATATTTGGAAAAGGTATGAGAATCATTCATATACATCAAGCTTATTTTCACAAAGCCCTTAATATAATGAAAGGAGTATATACCCTAATTCCTCTTGCTTCATCACATGTTCCAAACTCTTTGCATCTCCAGCTGCGGTCCTGCTCTATTCCTTTGTTGCAAGTCCAATCTCCTTTGTCCCTTCAATGTCTATCTCAAATCCATCTTTTCCATGACGCTTCCACCACTTGCTCTGGTAACAAATTACCACTTCATATATGAAAATCTCATGATCTTTTTTTGAAAAAAATCTTTTTAAAATTAGAATCTCACAGTCTTTTAAAAAAAAGGTCTGGATTATTCCTTGTTTCATACTTCATTAAATATACATATATTTCCCCCATTACACTGTGAGCTCCTTAAAGGCAAGGACTGTCTTACTCAGGATGGATGTTCTTTGACCTGATCTCCATCCCTATCAATCCATATGTTGCTAAAGAGACTTTCATATGGCTGAGGTTCAATAACTGTTCAATTAATTAAGCTTGTTCTCTACTGTGGGCAAAGTAGTTCTGATTATATATGACTTTGCTTCCCCAGTCAAATTATAAAGGAGAAAGATGATCTTTTCTTAGTAAAAAGGATAGTTACTATAAGGCACATAATATACATTTCTTAAGAATTTGAATGACTAAAGAGGGGCAAGATTTATATTTGAAATTGGTTATTTTAAATAGCTACCCAGAATAAAAATTATTGTTTCAAAGAAGAGAAATAACTGTTAAAGGAGTACATTATAGCATATGCTTTAGTCTTTCAAATGATATAATTTCTCTGGGGAAAAAAACCTCTTTCAAAGTGTACATGCAAATCATACTATCAAATAGTACATCACTTTTAAAATTTCAAAATATAGGAGATCATAGACAAATTTATTTTATCCAAGCCAAGAAGTATAGAGTCTTTATTTGTTCAACAAATACTTGAATACTTTTACATGCCAGGTGCTGGATAGATGCTGGGGATGTATCAGCCCGTAAGAGTTAGAACCTATCTTTTTAGCTTAAAGGGGAAAAGAGACAGTATACAGCTAATCGTGATAAATCTTCTGACATAAAAGATAGGGTATTATGAGAAGATTCCAAACTAGTTTGGGGAATAAGAAAAGGATAATTATACTGAGGCCTCAAGGGTGCGTGCCAGTGAGACAAAGATGCTGAATGAATAGATACTGCAGTCCTAGGGCTGTAACTATGCAGAGAGGTCAGAGATGAGAGAAACAGGTTTGTGAGCATCCTACTATAGAATATTAGTATACTGTAGTATAGTGACTGCAGCCATACTAAAATCTTGTAGCAAGAGTACAAGGAAGAGGGCCCAGATCCAAGCCCTGAGTAGGGGTTAAAAACAAAGGTAGCAGGGTGGGTAAGCATTTCAGACAGGTTCAAAGGCCTTCTTGCAACAAGCAATTAGACAGCTTAGTGTGGCTAACTAGTGGGAACTGACACAAGGCCACACTTGAGAGCTAGGTTACAACCAGATAATGCAGGGCTTTGTAGGCCACACTTAAGAGTTTGTTTTTGTTGTTTTTTTTTTTTTTTGCGGTACGCGGGCCTCTCACTGTTATGGCCTCTCCCGTTGCGGAGCACAGGCTCCGGACGCGCAGGCTCAGTGGCCATGGCTCACGGGACCAGCCGCTCCGCGGCATGTGGGATCTTCCTGGACCGGGGCACGAACCCATGTCCCCTGCATCGGCAGGTGGACTCTCAACCACTGCGCCACCAGGGAAGCCCTCACACTAAAGATTATAAGCTTTATTTTAAGAGCATTTGGAAACCACAACGAGTATTTTAAACAAGTGTCATAAACAGATTTTCATTTTTAAATGTTCTTTCTGGTTAGAATGTGAAGAGGCAGTAGGAAGAAGGCAATGGCAGACCGGAAGGACCAGCTATGGTGATACTACAGCGGTGCACACAAGACATGAAAGTGGCTTTGACCGAATTAGTAGCAGTGGCCATGGGGAAGAAAAAGAGACAGATTTAAGAAATGTAGGTAGTGGATTAATAATGTTTGATGATTGGTTGGATAGGGGATGTTAGGAAGAGAAAAGAGTCAACCATAATTCCCAAGTATTTGAACTACTCAGTGGATGGTAGTGATATAAACTGAGATAAAGAACACAGGAATAGGGGCAAGTTGTAGGGGGGGAAAGATCAGATTAGTTTTGAACTTCTTGAGTCTATGTGCCAGTGAGAAAGAGATATTACAGCTACAGGGCTGTAACTCGGAAGAGATATCTAAGAGATACAGGTTTGAAAGTCATCCTAAAACAGAACATGACTGCAGCTATGGTAAAGTCTTGTATAGCAAATCCAAGTGAGAGGAGAAGAGGGCCCCTATCCAAGCCCCAAGAAACACCAAAAAAGGAGTAAAAGCTGGCAAAACATGCTAAGAAATTGTGGATGGAAAAAAATCCCCAACAAACCATGATAGTAGGTTATTATGGAAGAAGCCAAGGAAAGCAAAAGTCTTGGTTTAGTCCTATTCTAAGTTTAGATAGACAGGGGAAGTATTTACCCAAAAGGTTATTTTTAATTGTGATTTTTCAGTATGAGAACTAGAGGGCAAGGAACATGTTTATTTGGACATTTTCAAATTGCACAAAAGACTTAAGTTCTTTGTAAAGTGAAAAATATATATATATATATTATTTTAAACCTCATGCATGGAATAAATGAGTTACTAAGTATGATACATCTAAAGCCTATAATCCATTAATAGATAGCAACTAGAAATTGACAAGGAGCATTTTGGGGACAAATTTGATAAAGCAGTTGACAGTATATCAACAGTTCTGCAAAAGTTTATGGTCCATGAAAATTTTATCTACATATGTGGTTTTGTATTATAATGATGAAAATCATATTATGTCTAGCTTGTATTTTTATGAGATCTCTCTGTAAATATCTTAGAAAGAGTTTACAGGTTTGTTTTACTGTTATTAGAATAGCCAAAGAACCAGGTACGACACCGTTTTACAGATCAAAAGGGCAGCAGGAAAAATTGCTGTGTACTCTGGGCAAGTTACTCTGCTTCGTTGAGACCCAATTTTCTCAACTTTAAAATGGGATAAATCCTGCTCTTTAGGTTTGTTTTGAAGATCACTGAATACATATTTAGATCATTGAATATACATCTGGAAGTGCTTTGCACATAGCAGGAACTTAATATATAGATATAAGTATCAAAATTATGGAGTAAAAAATTACTGGCATGCAACATACAACACACTTTGGCAAGATTACATAATTTTGCAAAATATTACTAGCATTTTTTGCATAGTGTCTCATGCAAACCTTTTTCAAATTATTTTTAAAATGGAACAGGGATTCAGTGGTAGATGAGGAAGTTATTAATCATTTCATATTATTTCCCTTCCCCTTGCAATAAACAGAACACATCTTCACACTGAAATTGTGACTTACCCAACATTCTAACCATCTCCCCATTTCATTCATTCAGTTTGTATTTGTTAATTCATTTAATATTTTTGAGCACCTGCTGTGAAAGCGGCTGAGGGCAGACTCAAGGGTGACCCAAGCCCCGCTCTCATGGAGCCTACAGTCCAGAAGGGGAGACAGATGTTAAACAAAAAATTATAACTGAGTTCAGTGCCACAAAGGAAAAAGACAATTCACTTCTTTTCCAGACTTGACATATTTCACAGTGCCCAGAGAAGTCTGGATTCTTGAGGGACCTCACCACTTGTCTCATAATTTACAACAATCACTAGTCTGGCCCCATTAATGTACACAGCTAACACACACTTTCACTAGCAAGAGAAGAAAATACCTAACATCACCATGTGAAGACTGAAGTATTTTCACTTATTCATCGTATCTTGGAACAGCGTATACATCATTTTTCTTAGAAGCAGACTCTACTAGCATGCTTCCCAATAGACAGAATTGTTTGTCCCTCTAGCAAATAGGTGATTATTGTCTGGCTGTTCATTAGTTCATTCATTGAAGAAATATGTACGTTGGGCAAAAATGTAAGTCAAATGGTATAGTTAGTACATGAAAATGAGTTAAGACAGCGCCTGCCTTCAAAGAGTTCAATGAATCTTTCAGGAAATTGTGCGCCTAAAAGCCAAAGTGACCTTCTAAAAATTTTTTTCACAACTTCCTCTGTTGAATGAATGATTACTTAAGAGCTTCTTAAATGCCAAGTTCTTTTGATATATTATTTCAATCAACTTTCACAAGCACCTATAAGGCTGGGAGGAGGTATTTGTATCTTCCTTTACAGATGAGGATGAAGACACAGAGGCTGGTATCACCTCTTCCCTGGTCTATCTGGCAGGGCTTCCCTTATTGAAGTTTCTGATTCCAAGTCCCACTCAACTCTATCTATCTCCAGCATTCATGTGTGGTTTTCCTACTATTGGCCTGTTTAATATCTTACAAAACTTTCAGAGAAAATGAAAATGAGAATGTAAATTAAATAACAGTATTTAGCCACCTAAAATGAAAACATATAATGTGGGACAAGCTCATGATACAACAGTAAGTACAAATAATAAGAAATTACAATTACTACAATTATGGAAAATATTTATGTAAGCATTTGATAAGAGGAACGAAATAAGCAAAAATAATAATAATTCTGTAAGGATATAGTTTCAAAACATTTCATGTTATAAAATTGTTTTAATAATTTTTTAAAGCAGAGGAGAAAATGAAACCCTAAAGAACTATTGATAGCTGGCTCCTGCTCTCAAAATTAAGTTTAATCCTGAGTCTTACAGTCCTCCTATAACCCTGCATCAACATACCTTTTAGCCTAATTTCTCTACATAGCTTTTCCTGAACATTCCATTAACTTTGCTCGTACTGGTCCCTATTCTAGATAAGGTTTCTGGTCTTTCCACCAGCTGATCGCAAGTGTCATTTTGTACAGCATTCTTTTTTCTGTCTTGGCACATTCTATCACAATTATTAGCTCATCTGTCAGGCTCTCTCACTATTCACAATTCCTTGAAAGCATGAGCCACATCTTATTTTTTTCAATGTGGCAGAGGGTAGGTGTGCAACATAATTATGTTAATTGAGTATTTTTGTACACTTCCATCAGTGGGGACCTTTTGTATTTGATATGATGTTTTGACAGTTTCTGATGGCAGGTTAAGATGGTAAATTCATTCCACTTTGACATGGTCATAATTCTGCTCCCCAATTCTTCCAACTTCCTAATTCTTTTAGTGAGCTAAGAATTCAGATTCAAAGTAAGGTTAAAATTGTGCTAGACTGCTTGTGACTTCAATTATCCATATTTCACAGTGAGGACTTGGCCAATGGAAGGTCAAATGTCTTACTTTGCCCACTCTTCAAAACACTTGTGAGCGTGGTGTTCCAGATATGCTGGAGACTGAGGATGGAAGAGAGAAGATGACAGGATCAATGCTCTTCAATGCATCACTGCTTTGGGTTAGGTTCCCTAGAAGCAAAGCCTGAGAGAAGGATTCGGATGCACATGATTGAAGGGAGTGCTCGCAGGAGAAAAGGAGAGAGGGAAGCAGGATAAGACAGATAAGACTGTGGTCTCAGCTGGAGTCTAACTTCAGACTGATCCCAAGGGGAAGCTCAGGAGCGTGAACTGCCCCAGAGCCGACCTCACCTTGAAATGAGGAAGCTGGCTTTTATACCTTCATGGCAGTTAGTTATTGGCTGTAAGCTGACAGAGTTGGAAGGTGAGCACATAAAGCCCTGGGAAATGTGAATGCTTTTAAACCAGAAATGATTCTGAAGAGCAGAGGGGAGTTGTGAGCCACTGGCAACTAACACTCACAGAAACTCGGGAATGGGTCCACATGCTTGGTAAAAGACAGAGCGCCCAAAGTGACAAGAATCATACAGAAGTACAACCTTCAAGTGACAGCCTAACCAGCTCTTTAAAAGAAGAATATAAAGCAGCAAGAGACATTTTGAAAGATACACATCATAGGATTTCTAACTTAGCCAGCAGTGTTTCTAGCTCAGCCAGAGCTGTTCATATTTATCTGTATATCCTGACATTACCTGTAGAAGGTCCTTAAAACCTGATTCTTCCATTAGGTGACTGTGTCATGTGAGACATGGATGTTTCTTAGCTCCTGTTTCTAGCTGTGTGTCTTGAAATTGCTTCCTTGGATTATTTTAATCTTATCAAAGCCTTCATATGTGTGACTCAAACTGAAAAAGGAAGCTTTCTTCATTTCCACAGAATCAATCCTACATGGTTGATCAGATAGCGGCTGGATTATTCTCTTAAAAGCAGCTCATTCTCTGCACAAAGCACGTGCACATCAGGTTTCCTTCTTAGTTCCCTAAGTCAGAGATCAAGTTCAAGAAAAATTTCAAGCTGACATGAAAGGAGTTCTCCTCAAAAGTCAAAAATGTCGTTCGCCACAGGCTACACAAAACTTTTCACATGGAAATTGTTATGAACATCTGAACATTGCATGACTGAGTCACAGCATTCATTTTTCTCCCCTAACAAATATTTACTAGACACTTACTAGGTCCAAAGAAAGACACTAAAGATATGTCTGGCAGATAAATTAAAATAAAATGAAACTCCATGTTTGGAAGTGATGTTAGACATCACCATATCAACAAAACTTTTAATAGCAAGGAAACTTTTTAAAAATTTAAAAATCCTATGTAGAAGCCCAAGAAAAGAAATAAATGAGAGGGCAGACACAGTAGCTGAAGCAGAGATAAGGAACTTAAGTGTTGAATGCTCTGACTTCACCTTGCCCCACATCCTCGAAAACCACTCATCTAACTGGAGGTGAGGTACAGTTTAGGTAACACTGTTGACTGGTGAGTTGGCTAAGGCCACACAACTTGATTCGTAGAACCCAGATTATCTGACTCCAAAGCCTGGTACATTTTCTTTCACATCACAGCTAAAGGTATAGTTCCTGTCTTCTGAAACTTTGCACCTTGTCTGGAAATAAAATGCACAAAATCACAGTACAAGTTGTGTGACTATGTAAATGCTGCAGGATAAATGCTGGAAACTCAGAAGAGGAGAGATGTGAAATGGAACTCTCCTGAGTCATTCTCAGAAAAAAACTGATGCAGTAATTTCAGTGTCGGTATAAAACTTCTGTATGTTCTATGTAAGACTAGACTGTGATAATCAGCTTTATTGTGGGGTTTTGCAGGGAGCAGACAGATCATTAGAAAAAGGCAAGTACTCAAAACTTCAAATTCCAGTTTTAAAAATCACCTATGCTTCTGTTCCCCAATAACCCATTCCTCCAACTGTTTCTGCAATCAAATTGAGCCCAGTCTTCTTTTCTCATCTTTCCTTGTCTTTTCCTTTGTCTTTCAATTTGTAGATTTTGAACTAAGTTAAGACAGCTTAAGAAACACTAAAATTTAAAGTGACTAAGAGATGAATCACCCCCTACTTTCTTTCCCTATAAGAAAAGCACCTGACCAGTTGGTCCAGTGGCCTGTCTGAATCAGTGTCCTGGAGCACAGGCCCTGTCTTTTGCTGTACCCTCCCCCCAGGTCAAGGCCCTCCAGGTGCGACAAGCTACCAAGCTGTACTTGTCTCAGCTTCCAGCTGGCGGCAGTCTAGTAGCAGTCACAAGATCAGGGACTTCCTGTGAAGGCGGGCTTTATTTGAACAGTTCAAGCGTTTCTTGTTTGTTGTGCCTGCTCTGATCTCAAAATCCTGTCTGATTTTGACCTCTGACCTGTTCCTAACTTCCAGCTTCTGCAGAAGGCAGACTTTGGCGGCTTCCTCAGCTGCTGCCTCTCACCTCCAGCATGTAAGCTCTGCCTCCCAACTCAGTCTTCCCTTCAAGTCAGTACTGGTTGGTTCCTGCCCCACCCCACCCATGCTTCTGGGTTCTGTGCAGTTTCCCAGCCTCCTTGTGGTTTTCCTCCTTCTGGCCTCTGGCTCTGTGCGATGCGTCATGCTGATTCCCACAAGCTCAGCCAGTCACCTAATGAAGATCAGTAACAGGACTTTCCCTATTTTGTTAAAGGTTTGTGAAGGCCACCGCTCCAATAGCTTCATCAAGTCACACTTCTAGGAGAGTAATTCTAAACTCTGATTATAATCCAGGAAATTTTCAACCAAATATAAAGGTCATTATTTATAATGTCTTACTTGCCTATAAACTGATAATTAGGTTAAAAAGCCAAGCATCAAATATGAACAGTCAAACTATCAGGGTGAAAACATACAGCTCTCTAAGAGGATGAACAGATGCAGTAATTCTGGTTTCCAAGGGTTGAAAGGTTATGTAGCTTCTACAGTGTTTTATATTTTAAATCAGTCCCATGAAGAAAGGAGTCAGTAGCATCTGGCACAGATGTAGGTCTGGCTGCTGAAGGAAAATCGGCGGCAGTGAGGTTCACCAGGTGAAACGCAAAAACACAGTCACGACAGGATTGCCAGCACCTGGCACCAGATCTTATTCCCTTG